>NW_005842691.1:175141-175486 GCF_000455745.1 Alligator sinensis
CCGCACCCTCCTTCACCGCCCACAAACAGCACACCCTGCCCCCACATATATGCCCCCGAACACATAGCCACATAACCCCACACCCCACCATACACACACAAGCCCCCCACACCTCACCATACACACCTCCTTCACATTCCACCACACACACACACACACACACACCCCTCCCCACACAATATACAAGACTAAGAATTTATTTTTGAGTTATTATGCAATCATCTTTATATACACTATACAAACACAAATCATGACAAAATTATTTTTTGTAATAAGATTAAAATTTGTTATAGTAGATGTTTGACTTTTAGTGTATGAATTGTTTTTTTCTGGTTCTAAGATGGC
>NW_005842691.1:175498-201862 GCF_000455745.1 Alligator sinensis
GAGTATTTCCAGAAGGCAAGGAGTAGGGACTTTCGATGGCAAAGGTCAGGGGTTAGGGGCAGGATTTTTGGTCCTAAGATGGCGACCAGGGGCAGGGTTACCCATGCTGCCATCAAAAGCTCGCCAAATCACATTAAGTGGCCCTGTAGCTGAAATAATTGCCCGCCCCGGCCTAAAAAGAACGAAAAAAAGATTAGTCAGTAAAAAAATATGTATGCCTTTGGATATCAAAGAGGGAATAATAGGCTGAACATGTTCATAGATTGTAAGGGACTGGAACAGACGTTGCAAGATCATAAGGTCCAGCCCCCCTGCACTAGGCAGGAAAGACAACTGGGGTCAGGTGACCCCAGCAAGGTGACTGTCCAGTCTCCTCCTTGAAGATTCCCAGGGTAGGTGATTTGCACCACCTCTGGAGGGAGTCTGTTCCACAGTCTGGACACCCTAACTGTGAAGAAGTTTTTTTTTTTTTCTAGGGTTAAGCCTGAAACAGTCTTCCAGGAGCTTGTGGCCATTACTCCAGGTTTTCCCCAACGGTGCCCTGGTGAACAGTTGTTTGCCAAGCCCTTGATGTACTCCTCTAGTGTAGCGGTAAGCTGCTACCAGGTCCTGTCTCAGTTTTCTCTTTTTTAGGCTGAAGAAGCCCAAGTCCCTCAGCCTTTCCTCGTATGGCTTGACCTGCAAGTTTCTGGTCATATGGGTGGCCCTTCTCTGGACTCAAGCTTTTCCATGTCCTTGTTGAAGTGCGGCGCCCAGAACTGGACGCAGTACTCCAGCTGCGGTCTTGCCAATGCTGAGAAAACCAAGGAAGTGATTCTTCTGTTTTAGCTTGAGATGCATCGGTTGACGCTTGTCAGGGTATTGTTTGCCCTGCTGGCTACGGCATCACACTGACGGCTAATGTTCATACTGTGGTCTATTACCTGTAGGTCCCTTTCAGTCATGCTGCTAGTCAGGTTCGTGCCACCAAGCCTGTAAGTATGTTGGGGGTTGTTCATCCCCAGATGGAGCACTTTACACTTCTCAATGTTGAACTTCATCTGGTTCCAATCTGCCCAACTTGCCAGTCTGTCTAGGTCCGCCTGTATCTGCAGCCTATCTTCAAGTGTGACCACACTTCCTCATAACTTGGTGTCATCTGTGGATTGGCCAGTGAGCTTCCCCTACTGTTGCCCTGAGCCTGTTGAAATTTGCATTTTTGAAGTCCAGAGTTTCAGCCCTGCTAGCTGACTTTCCTGCCTTGCAACGGATAGTGAACACTATGGTTTCATGCTCACTGTTGGCCAGGCTGACCTCTAATCAAGTCGCTCACCAGATCGTCTCCTTTGGCCAAGTCTAGGAGAGCGTTACCTCTGGTTGGCCTGTGCACTTCCTGAGTCAGTAGAGCTCTTCAATACAGGTCAGGAAGCAATGTGACCTATCCGACTTAGATGAGTGTTCCTCCCCAGAGATGTCTGGGTAATTGAAGTCACCCATGACAACCATGTCCTGTGTGCATGCAGCCTCTGCCAGTTCTTCAGAGTACTCCAGATCAAGCTCCTCCCCCTGGTTTGGTGGTCTGTAGTATACACCTACAGTTACAATGTTGCATTGAGACTTTTCTGAGTAAATTTAAAAAAAAAATGATTTAAATGTCTACAGAAAAACAAGTGACAAAGTGGTGAGGCTGCTGTGTAGTTAGAGTGGTGTAGAAACTAAAGGGTATAGGTGTGGACCAAAAATCAAATGAATATTTTTTTTTTACATCAGTTTTCAGTAAGGATTCTGATGTTGGTTGTGGGGGGACAGGCAGGGCAGATACATAGTTCAGGGTACTGGAATGGAGATTACTACATCTGAAGTGGAGGCAAAACTTAGTGTGTAATTCACACAAATTGGGGAATGAACTGCTGCCTGATATCACAGCCTCAGTAGCAAGTGTTTTTAATAAGTTGGATGTGGTACAATGTGCTTGGAGAATAGATCATTTTTAAGAGGGGGGAAATGATTTAGGTAGATACATGACAATTACTTTGACTTCAGTAGTTTGCAATTTAGAAGAGATTTTTGAAAGAGAGAATAATTGGACGTAAAGGTAAACCACAAATAAATTAAATTGCACCATGGATTTACCAAGCACTGATTGTACCAGAGTGACTTGATGGCTTTCTTTAGTATGATCTTTATTTTTTCCTTTCCTAAGCAGTAGAAAAGCTATAGTTCTAATCACCTGGACCTTGGGTAAGGGATGTGATATAAAGTCACAAAGGGAAATCGTTAGTGACGATGAGTAGCAGTAGAGGAATTGTAAGATGGCTAAAGAACTGGGGGCCTAAAGAACAATGTCAGTCTGTAGTGTTGAATAGATAAGTATCAAGCTAGAGAAAGTTTAATAGGTAGAGTTCTCAGTGATCAGTTTTGGGACCAGTTGTGATTAATGACCTTGGCACAAAAAGCAGGCATGTGCTGATGTAATTTGCTGCTGACACAAAGTTAGGCATCATAATATAAGGGAGGACTGGGATATCGAAGAGAAAAAATTAGATGACCTTGAGGATTGGAGTAATAGAAAAGGGATAAAATCTAATAGTACAAAGTGCAGGGTCATGCATTTGGGAACTAATAACAAAAATCTCTGCTATATGCTGGGAGTTTCTCAGTTGGAAACAGTTGATGAGAAGGACCCAAATTTAGTAGCAATTTTAGGATGTATCAGTTGAGATTTTCTATAGCAAGATAGAAATTTTGATGCCATTGTACAAGGTGCTCTGATAGTACCTAATTTGCTTTAACTGCTTGCAGTTTTGGCCTGCCATATTCAAGAAAGATGTATTCAAACTGGATTTGAGAAAGGTTGCTAGGATGCTCAGGAAAAGGGAGAAATCTACCATAAGACAGGATACTAAAGGAACTTGGCTTGTTTAGCTTGATAAAGGCCAAAAGAGGATATGATTATCTATAAATACAAAGGTGATAAACATGAGGGATGAAGCAGAGCTTGCTAAACTAAAAGGTAGCGTTGACACAAAAAACAGTGCATGGAAAAAGGCTATGAACGTTTTTGACTGAAAATTCGACGAGTATTCCTGACTATTTGAGCAGTGAGGTTTTGAATACCTTCAAGACTGGTAATGGCAGCACCTCCCAGTTTCTGAGCTAAACTGAGTTTTATGAAAGAAAATGGATACCATAATTATTCACATACCTAACATGCCTTTCCCTCCAAAAATTAGTCATCCAAAACTGGGGTGCACGTATTAAACAAGAAAACTGACTGCCATACAGCATAGGCTGTGCTCAGAGCTAACACAGGTTTAACCCTCTCAGCCACTGCTGAACTGGTATTAGCAGCAGGAGGAGAGGAAGTGATGCTGACTCCACCCCTGCTCTATGCAGTCCCAGTTAATTTTTAATATGTAGAAATGTTTTATGTAGCACTGGTTTCATTTGTGTAGGGATGGTTCCTGAATTTAAAATGAGAATGAGCTGTTGTCTCTAGTCTTTAAAAAGAAAATTGTTTTTCATTGGGTAGCATGTAAAGTATAGAAACCAGTGTTTGTTTGTTTGTTTCTTTTATAAATCTAAAAACAAACATCAACATAGCATTTAAGAAATAAATCAGCATAATTATTAATACTGTGTACAAGGGATGTATATTTGCTGGAGTGGCTCTACTTGAGAATTAATTGTCAGCCAAGTCATTTGAGTTTGATGTGAGTTTGATTTGCAAACAAGTCACCAGAAAGCTGCCTCTAAAAAGCATAGTAGAACAATCTGTGAAGTTCCTGTAGAGAGCCATTTTTGGAAGAAAGATTCCATTAACTGAAAATTAACTTTTAAGGTTGCATGCTACAGTGCACAAGAAACATTTTAAATGACCCCTGCTTCATTTTCTCACCAACATATTAATAATAATGCATATAAAGCAACAGTTACTTCATGGTAGTGCTTCAGATATTTTGGGTACACTACACACAGAAGGGAGTATCTGTCACAAGAAATTTGATTATAAATGAATAAATGTCCGAGTCTAGTGCTCGTGGAAGAGTATATCAGATCAATGTGTGAATAAAGAGGAGCTGGTTCAAATTGCATTGCTTTCTTGCCCATATTATACTAACTGAAAATGGGAGTCATTTTGAAGAATCAGAAAAGACATTTTTAATGAACCCATCTGCCATTTTGATCTAAGGGCCAACTTTCATGGTCTTTTTTTGGCTTCTCTCTACGCCCAGCTAATCAAGCTGATTTGCTGGCAAAAAAATCTCTGGTTTGCTGAGAAACTTTGCTATTCTCTGCCATTTCTATCATCATTGTTATTACATTAGCATCAGGCTTAAGGTTTTATTGTGCAAGGTGCTGTACCGGCCCATTTGAAATACTTTTTTTGCCCTAAAGAGGTGTCGGTCCAATTCAAGACCTCCATCCTTGGAGGTTTTTAAGACCTGGCTAGACAAAGCCTTGACTGGGATGATGTAGTTGGGGATGGTCCTGCTTTAAGCAGGGAATTGGTCTAGATCAGTGTTTCTCAACTTTTTAAGTAGCAAGTACCCCCTAACTTCTGAAAAATTAAATAAGTACCCCAACACTCAATTTTCCAGGGGATTTTATATTTTGAAGGTACTGCTTGCCATATATTGGAATAAGGACTGTGTATACAAGGCCATGATATGACAGATGTCTGATCTGGTGTGGGTTGGGTTGCCACCTTTTACACCAGGGGTGCACAACTCAAGTATGTACCTGGGCTAGAGGTGATGTTGGCTGAAGTTAGGAGGGCTGAACCCAGTGCTATGCAAAGCGTGGCATTACCGGGGAATTGAAAGCATCGTGCAATGCACAGCGCACCAAATTTTTTGCCATAATTTTGAGAAGTGGAAGGGGCAAGAGAGAGAAGAAAAGAGGGTGAGAGTGTTGGGGTACCCACATCCCCCCTGCCTGTGTCTTGCATACCCCCAAGGGTACACATACCACAGGTTGAGAAACTATGGTCTAGATGACCTCTTTAGGTCTCTTCCAACCCTAATTTCCTATGATTCTATACACCATGTAACAGACAATTGCAGTAAATGATTGAAATAGGAAGACAGCAACAAGGTTAGGTCTGTGTGTTTTGATGGACTAATGCACACTGCAACAGCTAGTCAATACCTTAATTTCTAGGCTGGGCTACTGCAAGTCTCTTACCATGGGACTGAAGATACAAGCAATGTAAGGTTTTATACTTACTACAGAATCCCACCTGATCAACAGGTCAGGCCACAGTAAGCAAAGTGCCTGTGGTTCCCTCTCCACTTCTATTGGCAGATCGGGATATGGGCCTACTTTTTAAGATCCTCAGTGGATTAGGGTTCTGCTCTCAACAGTTTCCCATAGTTTGTGATTGTGATAATCTTGCTCTCCATGGCCCACCAAGATAGATGTTTTCCTTTCAGGATAGTGCTTCTAATTAAATGTATGGGAGTCAGGGTCCCTCTAGACATTCAGGTAAACGCATGATAGGATCTGATGCACAGTTCACACAGTTGCACCTCCTGCCATGCCACAAGTGCATGGCGGGAGGTGTGATTGTGGGATCTAACATCAGATCCTATCATGGCTTAATGCAAGTGGAGCCCTTGACCGCAATCCCAGACTCCCTCTGCCCTGGCACATGACTCCTGCATGTGATGAGACTCCCAGCCATAGCAGTGCCCCACAAGGGGCCCCCATGGGGTGCTGCCATTGCTGGGAGTTGTCAGCCGATGGGACTCCCTGCTACAGCAGCACATGGTGCACCCCTGTAGCTGGCAGTCCTGTCAGTTCAAATTAAAGCTGGATAGAAACCAGCTATAGAGTTATTACACATTTTCCAGCTCTTAACTTTATAGCTGGTTGGACCTTTTTATGGCATGATAATTTAATTTATAAATTAATTGCACAGATAACCAGGTAACTGTGTAATGCATGTAATGTGTAGAAGGGGTCTCAGAGATGAGCATTCTTAGATGAGGGATAACCCTGTAGAGACATTTAAACTAATGAAAATCCTGCTGACTTTCAAGGCACTTTTAAGAGTAATTATAATAAAGAGGATGGTGATAAACTATTCCCTGTGGTCACAGGGGACAGGAGAAGGTACAATGGTCTTTAATTGCAGCAAGGGACGCTTAGGTTGATTATTAGGAAAAACATTCTTGTTAAGAGGGTGGGTAGGTTTTGGAACTAGTTACCAAGTGGAAATTTTTAAGAGCAGGGTAAATAAACATTTTTGACTGATTAGGCGTGGATGAACCCATCTTGAGCAGGAATTAGACTAAATGAACTTTTGAGGTCCCTTTCAGCCTTGTTTTTCTGTGATTATAAGGTTACTGTTGAAAAAAGGAAAAGAGCAAAAAATGCCATTGATTTCACTATAAACCCTGCTATAATCATGTTATTTATATTTGCACTTAAATACTGCAGTAGTAGGAGATGTAGAAAATCCTGAAATAGAGAAGCACTAAAGAATAAAATCCCAAATTAATAAAACCTTTACAGCATAAAGTATAAACTGAAAAAGTTGTATTTTCTTTTTATAAAATTTCAATCCTGATCTGCAAAGACTAGTTCTACCTTATGATAAGAATTTTAATGTCTTCCAAGGTTGTTCAATTTGAGCTTCACTGAGGCTAACAAAGGCACATACTCTTGTGATGACTTGAGAGATAAATGTGTCTGTTTTACAGATCAGACTGAGAATATGAAATAACTTCAGATTTAAACACTATGGCCATGTCCCCATGAGTGGGAACATGTAGTTTGCGGCGCCTCAGAGCCTTTTGAGGTGCTGCAAAATACACGTGACAATATTTGCAGCATGGTGGCAAAATTAGATACTGGGAAATCCTGGTATCTTAAAACCCACCCAAAAAACTCAGCAGAAAAAGGGGAGGCGGCACACATGGATGCGGTATGCACTGCCAGAAACCAGAGCCTGGCCAGTCAGAGCCACACCGGCTGCCAGCCAGGCCCTGCGTGCCTGGATTGCCACTGCTGCTGCCTCGGAAGGCCCCCAGGACCTGGGGCAAGGCAGTCTCAGCCTCCCCTACTGCACCTGGGGCGCACAATTATTTCATGTTTCTAATAATGTGCAATAGAAAAGAGTTCTTTCCAGAATTAATATTTAGGCCAGCACTTTGAACCAGACTGTGACCTGTGGCTCTGGAATTGTTCTTAATAGCATAGCTGTATAGTGCCTAGCACAATTGCTGCTCTTATTCTACGTTGTTTTCCCCCCTGGTATTTATTCCATTCTAAATGGAAATAAAGTTATGGTTAAATAGGTATTACCAATTTCTGTGTGCTAGTTAAGTTTGTTTAAAAATGTATTGAACATACCAAAAAAAGAAGCACAAAACAATAGTTTTCTCTTCCAAGTTGCTTTAATTCTGTGCTTTGTTGTTCTTCATATTGGTGTTAATTCCAGAAGATTGTTGTCAGATGACTTATTAATATTTAGGCTTTTTTGACTGAAACTCTTTTGATTTTTTTTCAACAGTAATTGAGTAAGCTTAAGCATTTCAAGAGGAATAAACTGTGTACAAATAAAAATGTGATGTTCCAAGTAAAACACCAAAAAGCTAATTGCAGTGGTGTACAACCACAAATATATTATTTGACTGTATTTATTTGAGTCTTACATATATGTATGTTGATAAAAACTAATAGGGGGATTTTGGAGATCAGAAAATAAATAGTATATTTCAATTGGCTATGGCAGTCTTGAAGAAAATGGCTCTAAAAATGCATGCTTAGATCAACAATTGAATTTGTTTTAGGTGCACACTTATATGTAGAAGATACAGCACACATTTTGAAAAGTATTTTGCCATTAAATGGAGAAAATATTTTTTTTCAGCAAATTTAATACGGTTTTAATTATTTAACATAAATTGTGTCATTCTGGTTTTACTGCTATGACATATGCATATAAAAAATGTTGGTGAAAAATCTGCTGGTCTTATGATCCAAAATTTGTTTTTTTGAGATTAGGGTAATGAGAAGAACCAGTCAGACTTGAATGATTCTACTCCTGTTTCAGCTGTTTCCTGAAGTACCCCCACTAAATTATGGTGGAGAAATAAAGGATCGCTCTTGTCACTAGTATCTAAGTGGAAAAGTCACCTGGCATGTTGGAAGCCTGCTTAATAACACAGCAGTATGAGAAGATATTTGGAAACTGGTTTCTGTGTATGTTTTCACTTGACTAATTACTAGTCCTCCTTCCAGTGCTTGCTCCAAATGGAATTTCTTTACAACAGGGAGTATAGTAAGTAGCAGATGAGCGAGTACAAATACTGAGAACACAGAATGGTCAATATTTTATTGTTAGTATGGTGTTTCCTCATGCAGAAGATGTTATTCCTGCAGATTCTAGGTATTTTGGACGACAATACCATTTGACAAAATCAAATTCTGCAAGGTAGTGAAATCTTTGGGAAAATAATCCTTTCTTCATCAGCTCCTAGAAGAACTTATTTTACTGCCTACTGACTGAATAAAATTTAGATTTAGCTTTAAACTGCTGACAGTACTTTACTCCATTGAAGGAATAAAGCTTCTAGCTAGGTTACTTAATGATGGATCGTGGATAACATGCACTGGAGGCAGTTTATTTGTGATGGTTATGAATTGACCAAGCATTAGCATAATCTTGCATCAATGTGGTTTCTTGTTAAGGTATGGTTGCCTACTGTCCACATGGCCTCATGCACAACTCCACGTTATCAGTTGCAGTCTTAATTCTGACCTCTTGCTGCTGCTTGTGTTTGATTTGTAAATGTGTATGGCATGGGAAGGAAAAAGTCAGGGAACAGTTCATTCTGCTTTAATATTTCTCCATTTCCTGCCCACATTTATACTTTTTTCATTTTTACCTTAAGCATCAGATGATGAGTCCCACATACTGTTAGCTTTGATAGGCTCTTTTTTCAGGTTAGTAAACCCAGTGCATTTTTATTTGAAGAAAAGTGTCTTGACTTGGTCAGATGTTTAACATTACTTTTCAATTCAGAACAGATTATATTGCAGTTGCCTCCTTTAGAGAATAAAGCAGAAAATATTTGTTGGTATAGGTTCATATATAACACAGGTGGCCAGCCTGCACGCCTGTGGCATGCATCAGATGTGGTAGGCAACAGTAAGACCAGCAGCAGATAGGGTAAGGAGGAAAGAGCTGAGCAATGGAATGGGCAGATGGGAGAGAGCAGAGCAACAGATAAGGTAGGGAGAACAGTGACAGATAGCCCAAGGAGGAGAGAGCAGAACAATGGATCTGGTAGGGGGAGAGGGAAAAAAGGATTGGAGTGGCACTCGGAGAGGGAGCAGGCCTTACTTTGGTACACCTGCCAAAAGGTTGACCTCCACTGATATATGGTCATTGGCTATGAAAGAGATTTAGTTCATGCCTCTACAGGTACTAGGTGGGCCTTTTTGGTGAAAAGTTTGTATAACGTTAAGACTTGGTCTTTGTTATGGTATGTTCTGGTTTATTATCCTTACGGTAGGCTACAAGAAATCTGGTTTCTCTCAAGTGCATTAATAATTTTTCATTGCATCTTGTTTTGAGTCATTGTAATATAGTAGAACTTTTTCAGTCTGTTCTTCCCTAAATGCATCTTGTGCTATAATTTGACTTTCAGGATTGGAATTGATTAAAATGGAAGTTAGGAATTTTTTAATGTGCTAAGCCTTGGCCAGTGAAAGTGTTGTCTGTGTCTACCTCCTCTCCTCCTCTTTGAAGACTTGTGAGAGAGCGTCTCTTCCCACCGTGGGAACGGTATAGGGAAACACCATCTTTATTTGCTTCTGTGGCTGAAGAGTTCACAGGTAACAGCTCTCAGAACAGCCACGGGGCACAAGCAAGTCTGAAGGTAGAGTCCTTTAGAACAGCTGTTGTCTCCCTATATGAGACTGCGTTAATCTTAATTGGTATCCTGCCTCAGGAGCGGTCATTGTTTGCCCTGTGCCATTTCGCAACTCCATGTGGGGAGTTATATTGTTGGGAGTAAAAAATATGCTGGATGTAAGACACAAAAATAATAATTGCTCCTTTTTCTTTTTTTTTTTCTTTTCTTTTTAGCATTGATAGATCTGCAACTATTTCTACAAAGGAAAATAAACCTCAGTATCCATGTTTTTATATGGATGCCTCGCATATCTATGTGTAATATATATTGCTTTCCTCCTCGTCCAGTCTTGTGGGAATCCGATAAGCCTTTACACTTGCCTATGCCTGGTTCTCATGAGTCAGCAAACTCATTAAACCACCTTGACAGTCTCCCACTCCATTCAAAATGCTGTACCGTAATATGATCTAGCTGAAGAAAATGCTGTGCGGAGCAAACTTCAATGTTATCTTTAAATAAATAATAGGAATGAATGAAAAAAACAGGCAAGATTGGAAAGCTACAGGACTGAAGTTGTTAAATAAGCATAAGCAATGACAGCGAGCCTTCATTTTAAAAAGCGTAAACATATGCTAGGTTTTAGACCTATAAACCCAGCTTTTTGTCATCCTTCTCTAGTTCCCTGGTCTTCAAACTTAGTAGGCGGTTTGCTGCTCGAGTACATTATGTGATGCTCCTTTTACTTCTTAAAAATCTATCTGTACAGTGGAGCGCTGATCACGTAACATAAGTACTAGTAGTATTGTAACTACCTGATACACTTCAGTTCTTCATAATGTGAATCCCAGTATCTTAAAAAGAAGGAAGGTAGAAATGTAGCCCGTATATAAGGAAGTGAATTGGGTGTACCTATCTCCCACCATGATCTGGAAACTCTTCTTATTTCCTGCAAGCCAGGAATAGGGATTCTTTATCCTTCATCAGCGTAGAAGACAAAATTTATCTTCTGTCTCCTGTTAGACAGAAGTTTGACTTCAGCCTACCAAGAGTGACAGCCATAGCTGCTGAGAAGAAAGACATTGACAGCAGCTTTCAATGCTAGTAAGAAGCTGTTCTCATTGATATTGTGTTGAAAAAGGAATTGGACTCCAGTATCTATTTCAGCTGAATTTCACTTTCACAAGGCTTAAATCTCTTAAGGTCTATGCAGATATCCAGAGCCTTTATTTTATCCATCTTGTT
This sequence comes from Alligator sinensis, assembly GCF_000455745.1. Lineage (NCBI taxonomy): Eukaryota > Metazoa > Chordata > Crocodylia > Alligatoridae > Alligator > Alligator sinensis. The sequence goes on from NW_005842691.1 coordinate 186,589, forward strand.
TTCATATTTTTTTTTATTATTCCCCATCACACTGCTACGTATTTCAAGTTTGTTTAAGAAACATTTGCTTTCTTCAGTGACCTTTAACACTGGCATAATTTTTCTCTTCCACAGTTACAGGGGGTATCACAGAGGAACAGTTTCAGACACATCAACAGCAATTAGTTCAAATGCAAAGGCAGCAACTTGCTCAGCTTCAGCAGAAACAGCAATCTCAGCATTCCTCACAACAAACGCATCCAAAAGCACAGGTATTCCTCCTTTAAAATTGGTTTTATGTGCTGATAACTCTCTTCCATAGTTTGTCTCTTCTTGTGCTTGCTTATTTGTTAGCTTTTTGTCATAAGATAAAGATAACAGTTGATGTGTTTATTTTGTGAAATGTAGTTAAATAGTTTAAATGAAGTTCTCTTTAAATTTCTCAGCATGGCTTTGGCAAATCTCTGGTTGCTATCTAATTTTATTTGTTTATTAGATTTATATGCCACTTCGGGGTGGTGGGGAGCTGGGCTTCTATTTTTCCTGCAAATTTATAAGCTTCAAAAGGGTATTGATGCTATAGTCTGTCGCATTTATAATATGCTTCATAAATTTACACCCTTAACAATACTGTGCACTAACTCCCCTTGCAGATAATTTTTTTCATTGAAATCAGGAAGGCAGCTTTTGGAGTCAGTATTGCTTAGTATAAATAAGTATGCAGAATTTAGAATCATAGAACAGAAGGACCGGAAGGGACCTGTAAGATCTTCAAGTCCGGTCCCCTGCCATGGGGAGAAAGAAAATAAGTTCAAACAAGCTCAGCGAGATGCTTGTCCAGCCTCCTCTTGAATACCTCACGGGATGGCGATTGCACTACCTCTGCTGGGAGTGTGTTCCAGATTCTAGATACCCTTATTGAGAATAATTTTTTCCTTATGTCTAGCCTAAATTTTTCCTCAACTAGCTTGTGCCCATTGGTCCTTGTCCTCTCAAGGAGTGTCTTTCTGAAGAGTTGCTCTCCTAGATCTTGGTGTTCGCCCTGACATACTTGTAGTCAGCTATCGAGTCACCTCCCAGTCTTCTCTTTACTCAGACTGAACAAACTCAGTTCCCGGAGACTCTAATCATAGGGCCTATCCTCCAGGCCCCTAATCATATGAGTGGCCCTTCTGTACCCTTTCGAGCTTACCCACATCCTTCTTGAAGTGCGATGCCCAGAACTGGACGCAGTACTCAAGCTGTGGCCTCACCAATGCCAAATAGAGGGGGAGGAACACCTCTGGATCTTTTGGCAGCACATTGGCTGATGCATGCCAGAGTTCTGTTTGCCCTGCTAGTGACTTCATTGACTCATGTTCATCCTCTGGTTGATTGTCACCCCCAGGTCCCTTTCAGATGTGGTGTCAGACGGTGGCCCACCACCCATCATAAAGTTATGGTGAAGGTTCTTCCTAACCAGATGAAGGACCTGGCACTTGTCCCTGTTGAATCTCATCTGATTGCGTTCAGCCCATAGGACCAATCTGTCAAGGTCATCTAGGATCCTTACCCTGTCCTCAGATGTGCCCACATTTCTCCACAGCTTGGTGTCATCTGCAGACTCAATCATTGCACTTTCCACTCCTTCATCCAAGTCATTGTTAAAGAGGATGGGTCCAAGCACTGATCCTTGGGGACACCACTGGAAACAGCCCTCCAGGTTGAGGCCATCCCATTGAATACAACACTCTGGGATCTGCCTCTAAGCCAGTTGCCAACGTACCTCACTGTAGACTCATCTAGACCAGTACCCTCCAACTTAATTGAAAGAAGCTCATGGGAAACGGTATCAAAGGCCTTGGTAGTCTAGGTAGATGATGTCAACCTCACATCCCATGTCTAGCTGATAAGTTACCTGGTCATAAAAGGACACCAAGTTTGTTAGACAGGATCTCCCCTTGACAAAGCTGGGCTGGTTGTTTCTTAATACCCTGCCAGGTACAAGCTTGTGGTTGATGGCCTTCTTGACAGTTTTTTTCAAAGATTTTTCCAAGGACTGAAGTCAGACTGCCTGGTCTATAGTTTGCAGGGTCATCCCTCTTCCCTTTCTTAAAGATGGGTACCACGTTAGCTTTCTTCCAGTCATTCGGGACCACTCCTGAGTTCCATGACTCTTTGAACAACCTTACCAGAGACACCGCTGTGAGTTCAGCCAGTTCTTTCACGACTCTCGGATGCTGGTAATCTGAACCAGCAGACTTGAAAACATCCAAATATTCTAAGAGTACCCTCACCTGTTCAGGACTGATTTCATGTGGACTGCTGTCTTCCCTGTATTCTCTGGGCCTCTGGACACGTGATGAGTTCCTGTCTCATTTCAAGAATACTGATACGGAATAAGTACTTTAAAGCTGCGTCTTTTCGAGGGGATCAACTGTGGGCTTCTCCCTCCTCCCCCCCATATTCAGTAGGGACCCACTGCATGGGGATGGCCTCTTTTCAAAATTCAGACTTTCATATGCCTCTTGAATCTCCTGTTTTACCTCCTTAAGGGAGGAGAATTGCCTCCTTAAGGAAGCACCACCATTCCTGAACTCCCAAATCATCCAGTTGCTGGTTGCAAAGGGCCTTTGTAACTAGACTCCTGAGTTTAGTAAAGCCTGCCCTTCTGAAGTCTAGGATTTCTGTTCTGCTGACAGAATCCCCAGCCTTTTGATGGATGGTGAATCTAATCAGATCATGATCACTGTTGCCCAGAGTCTTCGAGAGCTGTTGAGGGGGGAAATACCTTGTAAATGTGTTCAGCTTTCTTTTTGCGAGGAATCGTATTTTCCCATTGTAATATCCATTGAGGGCAGAGCATGTGCTTACTGCCAAGCTTACTTTATTTAGTGATTTTGTCACTCAAGAAAAGACATGCAAGCAAATCAGAAGCGCTGTTAAACATTACTAGGCAAACTTCTACTTACTATGTCCAGTATCACTGTGAGCAGTTTTACCTGAGTGTCAGTTGTCTCTACCCTCCCCTGGAACAATTTCTGTTTTAATTAGGCCTTGGACCTGCATTACAGTTGTGGTGTCATATGCATCCTTATGCCACAAAAACAGAATATACAGACATTCATATCATCTCTGGCACCACAAAATAGTAGATCTACAAAAATGTTCTGGTTTCAAACAAGAACTTCTTTGTAGTGTTACATTTTGTAGTACCAAATGTACTGAGTGGACAGTTACTTAGTCATAAGCCTGCTATAGAAATTTCAGATTGAAAACTTAATTTGATATGCTTTATGTAAAAACATGATTGTAAAACAGGAGATTCAAGTGGCATTTGAAAGTCTAAATTTTGAAAAGCTAGCGGGCAAGTCATTTTTCCAGCTATTGAGTACTGAATATGTACCCATACACAAATGAAAGCAATGAATTTTTGAAAGATGGATGACGGATGCTAAAAATTGCATGTTACTATTTACTGTGGTTTAAAGTGGGTTGGTTTAGTAGAAGAATTATCGTTCCAGACCTCAGTAGGCAAACTGAAAGGTAAACTGATATGTGCACATTCCAGAAGCAAAGGTGTTTGATAAATAAAATACAAAAGACCCTTTAGCATCTCAGCAAGGATCCTGGCAAGGTAGATATAGAAATGAGTGGGTAAAAGTTATGTCCAAGATGCTATGAAATGAAAAAAAACCTTATTAAATGCACAATTTAACTTGATGTACTATTCTAAGAGGAACCACTGCAGTTAAAGGTGAAGAAGGCTCAGTTTTTCAGCATGTCAATCTTCTGCCTGTCTAGCTAGGGCCAGTGTTGGGAGGAATGCAGAAAACTGCAATCATGACCTTTTAAATGTTTAATGTTACCAATATACTGTTTCAGATGATGCATCCCCCTAATTCACTGATACTTGTGCATTGTCATTGTCATCAAAGTCTTCCTTCAACTAGTATTTGGAAGATAATGAAAATAATTTTGGTGTTCTCATAGGGCTCAAGCACCTCTGACTGTATGTCCAAAACACTTGACTCCGCCAGCGCCCACTTTGCTGCATCTGCAGTGGTCAGTGCACCTGCTCCCAGTCGCAGTGAGGTAACAAAAGAACAGAACACCAGCCACAACAATATCAATGGTGTTGTCCAGCCTTCAGGTAATTGATTCTTAATAGTAGCGGTCTAACGCAGAACTCAAAATTGAACAGATAATTTCTGCTTTCTAAAAAATACATTGTGGTTAGTAGTAAATGGCAACAGCGGTGATAAACTTTAAATACTACTCCTTGAGTTAGACAGATTTTGTTCAGTGACATGATCTTGTCTAATTTTCACACAGTAATAAGATAACAGAGTTATATTTGGATTGTGCTGTGGCTCTAACAGTCTTCAGGAAAGACTTTTGTAAAGGTGCACCAATACATGGGTCCAATGTTGGATTGGCACCGATATAAAGAAAATTGACTATATCGGAAGTTAGCCTGATGTAGCTGATAATTTAGCCGATAAATACCCGTATGTGCTCGCCGCTGCAGCACAGCATGCAGGCAGCGAGGAGCACAGCCCGGCAGCATGGAGAACTGCATGCAACTGGTAAGTCTGTTGTGGTTAAAGGGGTGGGGAAGGTAAGAGGGGTGGGGGGCCAAATCAATGCCCCCTGTGTTAAGGAAGGGTGTGGGGCTGGGGTAGGTGCTGCCCAGCCCCAGGGTAGGCGTGGGGCAGAGCTGTGGCTTGTTTGGGGGCGCTAGCGGTGCAGGACTTCTGCCACTGCTCATCTGGGAAAGCACGGGGGGGGCATGTGCCCCCAGATCTGCATGGGGCAAGTTACAGCTGCAGGCTGGGGCCGGGGGCTGCACTGCATTGTACTAGGGGCAGGTGGCCGCAGTGCTGGGAGGCGGCTGTGGGTGGGGGCTACAGTGAAATTTGGGGTGGCTGCAAACCCCCCCCACACACACACACACACATAGCCTTTTCCCAGCGCTGTCGCCATCCACCCCAAGCACAGCCCTGCAGCCTGCGCTGCCCACCCAGTGCATATATGGGGGTGCACGCCCCCACCCACCCTCCTGGACAAGCAGCAGGAGCTGTGTTGTCTCCCGCCCCTCCTCGTTGTCCCGCCCCCCCCCCCGTGCAGATGAGCCATGGCTCCGTCCCGTGCCTGCCCCCTCCCTCACTTTGTGGAGGGGGGCGTTGATATAGTTTCATAGTTTCATAGTTTTAGGGTCAGAAGGGACCTAATAGATCTTCTAGCCCGACCCCCCCCCAGGTCCCCAGGGTAGGGGCCAGCACCACCTCCCTTGGAAGTTGGTTCCAGCTCCTAGCCGCCCTAACTGTGAAGTAGTTTTTTCGGATGTCCAATCTGTACCTCCTCTCCATCAACTTGTGCCCATTACTCCTTGTTATGCCAGCGGGGGCTAGGGGAAACAGCGTCTCCCCCAAACCCTTCTGGTTCCCCCTAGTGAGTTTATAGACGGTCACCAGGTCCCCCCTCAGCCTTCTCTTGTGGAGGCTGAATAGGTTCAGGTCCCGCAGTCTCTCACTGTAGGGTCTGCCCTGTTGTCCCCGGATCATGCGGGTGGCCCTCCTCTGGACCCTCTCCATGTTGTCCACATCCCTCCTGAAATGGGGCGCACAGAACTGGACACAATACTCCAGCTGTGGCCTGACCAGCGTCGCATAGAGGGGGAGGATCACCTCCCTGGCTCTACTCGAGATGCACCTGTGGATGCATGACAAGGTCCGGTTAGCCCTGCCAACCATGACCTCGCATTGTCGGCCCATGTTCATCTTGGAGTCAATAATGACACCAAGATCCCTTTCCGCCTCCGTGCTCTCAAGTAGGGAGTTCCCCATCGTATAAGTGTGCTGCTGGTTCCTACTACCCAAGTGCAGCACCCTGCACTTGTCCGTATTGAAACACATCCTGTTTCAACATATGCCCTCCCCCCTCCCCTTTCTCCACAACAGACTTACCAGCTGTACACAGCTGTATTGGAAATCGGATCGGTATTGGCCGAACACAAATAAAAATAGGCTATCGGTATCTGCCCCCAAAATCTCTATCAGTACACCCCTAGACTTTTGATATTTAAGTATTGGTTCATAATTTGTTGTATAGGAACTGTGGTCCAGTCCCTTGTGATAAAACTATCCACAAGATCCAGAGATACTAAACAGCGTTTTTAAAAGTCTTGTCAGTACCTACTTACAAACGTAATGAATCCATACTTTTCAAAGATTCTTCTATTCAAGAAATTTGAAAAAAAAGTGGAGAAGATACTATTTATTGTTTATGATCTAAAACTTGGAAATTGCCCAAGACCCTATACATGTAGGTTTTAAGCATATCCAACATTTTTGCAGGATAACAAAATCCTTTTCTGTCCAGGTGCCTTGCTACAGATAACTATAACTTGGCACTTATGTTTTGAGGCTAAATAATTGGTTGAATTGCCTAATGTTTATTGATATACTTCTGTTTCTCACAGGAACTTCTAGAACTCTGTACTCCACCAACATGGCTTTATCTTCCAGCCCAGGGATTTCAACTGTACAGCTAGTAAGGACAGTTGGCCACACCACCACAAACCACTTAATTCCAGCATTGTGTACAAGCAGCCCTCAAACGCTTCCCATAAACAATTCTTGCCTGACTAATGCAGTGCACCTCAACAATGTCAGTGTTGTTTCTCCAGTCAATGTGCATATCAATACAAGGACTTCAGCACCATCGCCAACAGCCTTAAAACTTGCCACAGTTGCTGCCAGTATGGACAGGGTGCCAAAGGTGACTCCTAGCAGTGCCATCAGCAGCATAGCAAGGTGTGTGTGTGTGTGTGTGTGTGTGTGTGTGTGTGTGTGTGTGTGTGTGTGTGTGTGTGTGTGTGTGTGTGTGTGTGTGTGTGTGTGTGTGTGTGTGTGTGTGTGTGTGTGTGTAGTTAAATTGGAACAAAATATCTTGAATTGCATTATTCCTGTTAGAATCATTCTATAAATTTACCTGGCTCATCAGAGCATTAAGTCAGACAGAAATATTTCTTCCAAGATCTCTGTGTAGCCTTACCATACAAAGAGAGAGGCCTCTAGAGAGTCTCATTGTCTTGTAGGACCCAGAAGAGTTGTTGGAGTTCTTTTGAGGAGATTCCAGGATTGGGGTCTAAATAATATAGTTATGTTCTATATTGAACATATTGGATATGTCTTTATTATAGTATTATTTTTACTATAAATGTTAAATGTTTAAAATAAGTTCAGGTAACCATTTTGATTTGACTCGTCCTCCCAGTTTCTGCTGGCTTTCATCAAAGAACTGTACAGATGCTGTCTCCCACACTCCATTTGCATCTGGCACTGATCCATGATGAAACTCCCTTCAAATATGATTTGGTTTCCTATGTCTCTGTGTAGAATTGCTGTTTTAGCATACAGATTACATAGCCATGGAAAAAGGTGTTGAGCAGATTATCTAAAAATAATACTCTGATCCTGTTTTAGAAGTCATCTTAAGTTTTTGGGGTTTTTTTATATGAGACAGTTATGCTACGTGTCATGTATTTTGAATAATAAAATACATTATTTTATATAGAATAGAAATACTGCCTGGGTTCTGAGGGGTGAAATTCGCTGTGATTTCTTTGTAGTTATAGGGGGCCAGGGACAAATGAGGAGGGAGTAAGAATGCTCATGGAAAATGTTTTTTACATGGTATGCCTAAACTAGAAAAAGTCACTTAGCATAATTATCTAACATGATTTGAAACATTCTGGGTGTATCTATGAGTGCAGTATACTGCGCAGTTGTTACCTGGCAGTCATTTAGTACTTGCTTAAGCAGACGTTACTGCGCAGTCCTGATACCACACTGCCATTTTCAGCAACTACTGCGCAGTAGCTCATTGCGCAGTAGTATCGGCATTACGTTTTGTGCCCAGTGATACTACGTTGTCATTGCAATAAGCTACAGCGACTTAGTGTCTTACATAGATCCCGCCCTCCTTTTGCCATTAGGTATTCAGGTGTGTGCGCTCTGGATGCAAAGAGTATTTAAAACTCAGTTTGTAAAAATATCTTTTTTTTTACCTAGCCGAACAGAGTAAGTTTCTGATCGGGAAAAAAGATAGACGTACACAACTCAAGCTCCTCATATTAGTGCTTCAAAACACCTAACTAAACTGAGCTTTAAAAAGAAAAAAGTAATGTTATTAAAAGTGGTAATTTGTCCGTTAACATAGAGAATGATTGTTGTTTGATTAATGAGCAGTTGTGGCAAATCGTGTATCACTTGATACATGTTATTTCAAAGGACTTTTGTATTTTACTCTGTATTTTACTACCAATAGGCTATCAACTTAGAATGCAGAAGATTTGGTTACTAGTATTTTCTTCATGAAAGAATACATAAAGAGGCTGAAAGTCGATTGTAGATTAAGAGCAGTTTAAACATCAATATACAGTTTTCTAGTACAAGTATGTGCTATCCAGGTTCCTGCTGCTTTATTGCAAGCAGGGTATTTGACTACACCAGGGGTGGGCAAAATGCGGCCCGTGGGCCATATGCAGCCTGCCAGCCCATTGTATCCAGCCTGTGGGGCCCACGAAAAATTTAGAAAATTAATAATTATCTGCCCCTGGCTACTTGTCATGTGGCCCTTGATGGCTTGCCAAAAGTCAGTATGCGTATGCCCTCTGCCTGAAATAATTGCCCGCCCCTGGACTACACCCTAAATAGAATATTTATTTTCATTTTTTTTAATTAAGTTTATTAAAATACTGTGCAATTGTATCTGGAAGTATTACCATTCCTCTTTGTAAATATTACACTTTTCTTTTATTGCAGAGAGAACCATGAACCAGAACGACTGGGTTTAAATGGCATAGCAGAGACGACAGTAGCAATGGAAGTGACATAACCTCCCACCAGTTGATCAACTTGTACTGATGGCGTAGTCATTTATATTCCAACTGAATGCAAAATACAATGCTCTGTGGATCACAGAGAACTAAAATGGACCTAAATGGACTATCACTATATCGTATATTAAGTCGATATATAATGTACATTTTGTAAAATTGGGAAAATCACTACCTTGTAATATAGTTTATTTGTATCATCAATATTATTTCTGTTACTTGAATAGTAGATATTCATCATCATGCTTTTGCACTTGAATTTGCAACTGAATGGATTTAAAAAAATAATTCTTTAATGGGATCATGAGCATGAAATGGGATCCTGCATCACTTGTTTTAACTATTTATTTTGCCATGTTTACATTTTGTATCTTGTACAAATAAATCCAACTTTGTGTCTAAAAAAGTTAAAGATTCATAGCTAGGAAACAAAATTCTTGTAATTTTTTTCTAAAGGAAATGTAAAGTTTTCACTTGGTTCATTTTGTTTCACAATTTGACTAGATGGACTTTTTTGGTAAATACTTTAGTGGCATTTCACTGTCAAATATGAAGTTCAAGGCAAAATAGTATTTTCTATTACTGTGCAGGGGAAAGGGATGGATCGATACATGCAAATTTAATGTAGTAACTCACTTTTTCATATATTTTGAATGTATATTTCTATTTATAATACCAGTTTATAAAAAATAATTACACAGAAAAAACAGACTAGGAAAAAATTATGCATCTAGCACACATTAAACTGTGCAGATATGAAAAATTTTCAACTGATTACATTTTACCTAAAGACTGCATATTTTAACTGGCTTTAAAACTGTAACACACCACATAAAGGATATTTTACCAGGTATGTATTGCATTATATATCATTGCAATAATTATTGGATGTCTAGATATCGAGCCATCCCAAGTGGGGGCGGGGGGAGGGTTGTGGCAAGATTGTCTTTTCAATTTTGGAGAGTTTTCCTGTGGCTACAAGGCAAGTAACGGGTTGGAAAAAGTCTGACTGTAAGCGTTGGACACCTTCGTAGTGTAGTGTTTTAGTGACTTTTTTTATACGGTTCTTGTAAATTAGATACGTGTAGTGGTGTTTCAGAATGTTTGTTTATGCACTAGTTCAGACAACTTTCCCTGTTACTTGTTCTTGATAAGTGAAAACTGCAGGGAAATAAAAATACATATCAAAATATAGACATGTTGCATAAGTGTTTATTTCACAATGTGCAAACAATTTTGAATGTAAATTTAAAATGGCATTAGTCTTTTGAGGGTTTTTAATTCAAGTGTATACTGCAATTTTAATGTGTGTGATCATTTTCTGCCTTTAATGTCTTTGTGATATAAAAAAGAAAGGAACACTAGTCAGGTGGCTAGGACCCGAGGCTTAGAAGATCCATGTTCAGTTTCCTTCTTCACTGTGAACTTGCAGTGCTACCCTGGACAAGTTGCATTATTTTTCTGTACTTCATTTCTACACCTTCTCCCCTGCCAGGGTGGTTATGTAGAGAGAGAGTCACTATCACACAGAGGTACAGTAGAACCCAGGTCATTTGTATATGGGTATTTTGCAATCTGCTTAATTTCCAGTTGGTGGCCAAATAAAGGATCGGCCTCAGAGCTGCTTGCTTTTTGTTATTGCTTGAAACGATGTTGCTTCTCCTATCAGATAGAGCTCATCAGTAGTCCTATGCAGCTGATGAGAGATAAGCCACCACCCTTTGAAATTATAAACTGCAGCAAGCAGCTGGAGCACCTGAGCACACCTGTGCAGCTGTTTGCTATGGATGTATATACTCCTGGTAAGTTGGTAAATCCTCATCTTCACAGAGGGGTAAGGAATCTAAATCTGTGAAATATCTGGATTCTAATGTATCATGATGATCTAAGGATCAAGGTGTTCAAATACTCAGCAATGGTAACCATGTATAAGTATGAAGGAAGGTCTACACCTTCAGATCTTCCACTGCAGTACTCACATTGGTGCATGCCATGTGCCAGAAGGATGTCATGAAGCCACCTGTGGTGGTGCACCAGTAAGACCCCAAGACAGAGAATGTATTGGTTTTATGTCCAATACTGTACTAAGGGTGGCTATATTTGCATATGTTTTTGGGATGCAGGCATATAGAAAAGGTATTCCAGGCTTCACTGTGGCACTTCCCAGGCAGCCCTTTGACAGGTATACATGTATAGATATCCTTAGATTTCTGGACAGGTGAGCACCTTGGGAATTTTTTTTGTGTAATTCCTATGTAATTGGTTGCCAGATATACTTCATATGCAACCTATCTGTGTAGAACTTCTAACAGAAACTTTACTCAATCAGGTGAGTGAGTGGAAAGTGTGCACCCATTAAGCTTTACTAACAGTCTGGTTCATTCTAAGGATGTCAGCTTTTTTTGTAAGTTGAAGTGAGTTCAAGTGCTAGTGCACAGAGCAGCAGGTGAGATGCGAATGTGGTCATCTGCCTTGTTCTGAGAGTTGGTTTTGGTTTTTTTTTCAGTTGGCTATTTATATTGCAGGTTTTGCATTGGAGCACATAACACAAAGAGTAAACTACATTTGTCTTCCACAAGATCTAGGTGTTTCTCTTTTCTTTTTTTTTTCTATTTGTGCCTTATTTGGCTGTTTACATAAAGGTATCTTAATTACATGCAACAACTCATGCTTTTACTAGGAAATCTTTCATGGGTAGTTCTGAATATAGCATTCTAAAGTATTTTCTAGCCCTTGCAATACTGGAGAGCTTTCCAAGTTTAAGAGATCCTGAAGGAAGACTAGGCTAGAAGCTCTTCCTAGTATGTCTTGATAACTAATGGCACTTTTTCTCTTTAGAAAAGGAAGAGAGGGGTGAGGGATTTTAGAAGTCTCTCCTGCACAGATACTGGGTACCCTGGGACACATTGAACTAGACAGGGGATGATGGATTTGCATAGGTCATGCCGTATGTATGCCCCTTCAGCATGGAGTTCAGATCTGTTGCTGTTTCTTACATTACTTTGTTTTCATTTTGGGTTTTATGCAGAACCAGAATTAGTCCTTTATTTGGGCATACGATTTGTGTGGTCTAAGGAATGTTAAGTTTGTCAGTTGTGAGTTACATAAGAGAGTAAATAATAGACATTTGCTGTCTTTCTACACGCTAAGAGTTCTTTGTACTCAATCTTTGTGCTTAATCTAGACAGCCCAAGAGGCCCTTTGTAGTTAAAATAAATTAAATTAGGACATTAAGCACCATATAGTATTTACTGAAGATTTGAAAGTTTTGTATTATACCAAATTATAGCTAATCTCTTCAATTTAAAGTATTTTCACTATTACTTTAGGTTATTTTCATGGAAAATTGGGCCAAGAAGGTCTTGGTTATATAGCAGAAGTCTCCCTTCTGTTTTCCCACCACTTGTATTCAAATCACTCACTCCCCTTTATACACTGCTCTATGATGTCCTTTCACAGCCTAATGAAGAGAACTTGAGTTCATGAAAACGTGCTCCGATCTCGGTCTGTAAAGTGCACATCTACCTTGCTTTCTGCCCGACTTTAACATGGCTATCCCTGGTTATGTAGCAGTCAGTCACTCTTTTTGAAGCTTTCTAAGTGAGGGCTAGTAGCTATTTGAGAAACTTCTTTAACTCAAATATATCCTGGCAAAAGATGATATGAAGAAGAGGATTTTTGTTTATAAGTAAGCTTCAAAAGCTGTCTGGTAAGCATGTCTAGAAAATGTGTTTGAGGATTATCAGTGATGTAATATAATACTTTTAACAGAGAGATGAGCAGAGCCTTATTACTATTCTCAGAAGTTTGCAGTGATTTTTATTGATTCTGCTGCCAAAAAGTGACAATAATGAAGTCCAACCTAAATTGAACAAAAATCAGAATTCCAATCCAAAGCTATTACTTGCTCCTAATGGCTAAATGTAGCAGAGGTTACTCGCTAGTGGGTTCCTTTGTGTGTATAAAGGACGCAGTGTCTGCATTATCCGTGTATCTCCATGGTAAATATAAGATACATTTTGTCATAATTGGAGCGCTGTTCCATGTTGTGATAGTGGTCATTAAGGAACTTTCAATTTGGAACTAAAAATAGTCTAATGTACTTGTAACCGACATTGTCTCTGGGTTTTGAGTGTATTGTAGCCATCCGTACACTAAAGAGTCAAGTGCTGCAGGTTTTGCATGATTTCTTATTAAACAGGTTTGAGAAACTTAATATTATCATAGCCTACAAATGACATTCAGCTTTATCTCTTCTCCTAGACAAAATTGCATTCTTAAGAATTGCGCTAGGTAATGAGTTTTGGAAACTGTTTTAGGCTGATCAGAGAGTGACCCTGCAAGCAGAGTTGCAAGATTGCTCCAGCTGAATCTAACAATAGGGCAAGTAATTTTTATTTTAAATAACTTGTACTAAATCCATTTTTTCTCGTTTATTATTCTGACATGTAGAGGTAAAGGGGAGGAACAGTCGGAGAGCATACAAGCAGAAACCATGTGAGAACAGTTCAGATATCAGCTTACCATAATGGTCTAAACCAGTTCTCAACTTGTTTTTTTTCTTAACTAGGACCCATTTGTAAACATTGATGGCCAGTCCCAATCTAGTAAATAGTTTAAGTAGAAAACAGTCTGCTGGCCGCACCAGCGCTCCTCACTCCCGTCCCATTGCCCGCAAACCCCAGCTCCCCCATATGTGGGGGGGTTGGTGTGTGGGGCAGGGTGGGGTGTGTGTGAGAATCCATTTTTTAAGTTTATTTGTGACCCTTTCCTATATTCTTGCAACCCACTTTTGGGTCGTGACCCACAGGTTGAGAAATGCTGGTCTAAGTTCCTCAGTTTCATTAGAACTGTATTGGTGATTCTGAAAGGAAGCATTTGGCCTATTGTGAAGCTTTGGAGGTTTTATTTCACCCCTCCAGCTTATTTCTTGAGAATGTATCAAAATCTTGAAGTTAGTTTGCCACAGAAGGTAACAATCAAAATGTGCAAAGGATCCTATACTACTTCTGTCTGAAGTTCATATAAGGCAGAGGTGAATAAAGAACCTCTCTGAAACATGATATGAGATAATTTGGTCACTGGGATTTCCTCCTGATCTTCAAACTCACATTACAGAAATATCCCTACAGAGAAATGCATCTTAGAATAGATTTTTCATACTGTTTTGAGAACAAAGTTCATTTTTTCCAACTATTCAACAGTAAAAGATTAACCTAGAAATTTATTTGCTGGCTAGATGTTGCATTTTTTTTTTTTTTTATATACCACACCCCCAAATATCACACACAGACGCACTATTTTTGCAAGGCCTCAAGAAATATGGGTAAGTAGCAGAGGACCGAGGTCTTTGGGGTGAGGGGGGCTGCACAGCAGGGCCCAATCTGGCACACCAGCTCTGGGGTCACATGGCCTGGTAAAACGCAGTATAGCCCACTGACTGCAACTGCATGCCAAGTCTGACCCTGTGCACTAGCTCTGAAGCCACACGCTAGATTCAGGACCTCAGGGCCATGTGCAAGGCTGAACCCAGCATTCTTGTTGTCAACCAATCTTGCATCCTGTCCCAAGGTTAGGGAGGGGAGGGGCTCCCCATGGGTCAAGAAATTTGCAGCAGGAGATGGAGGAAGGGAAGAGGCGGTGGCAGTGCTAATTGCTGTGGCTCCCATAACAGCAGCAGTACTGCCACTGCTCCACTCCCATCCCCAAGGTTCAAGACCTGCAGAGGGCCTTTTTCTTCACGTATAAGCTAAATGCAGTCATTCAAAAACCCAGGGAAGAATCAACCCAATCTATGCAGGTTTCCTTGAGCTGCATAGATTGGATTGAGAGCCAGCAGAACATACTGTCACCCTTTGGTGTGGGGTGGGCGCACAGATGTCTACACTAACTAAGGCCAGAAGGCAGGGGGCACTCCTGCACACCTTCCAGCATGCTGGAAATCACTGAGAGCAGCTGAGCGAGGGCTATCCCTGATTGGTTGTCAGGCACAAACCCCTCATCACCGTAGAACATGGAGGCAGCATGGGGGGAAGAGTGCTTCACAGACAGGAGGATCAGGCCCCTCGGAGCAATGGTTGAGGGAGCAATAACGTAGATTCCCTTCTGCCCAGCAGCAGTTCCGGGTTCAGGCAGCCCAAGGGCGGGGGGGATCAAATGGATGTATGGCTCAGCTGGGGGAAGCTCTCATCATGTACTCCCCCTCTCCAGCTGTGCAGACCCCAGTTCAGGGTGGGGGCCAGGCCTGGGGGCTCCATCCTTCCCTTCCTGTTGCTGAGAGGCAGCAGGTCCCAGGGGGGGTGAAGCTGTGGAGAACAGCCTTGCTGGCTGGGCAGCTGGTAGGGGCAGCAGGGATAGGGGGAAGCCCCTGCTGTGCAGGCCCTCCTGAACTATGCAGACCCCTCTTGCCTC
>NW_005842691.1:201872-209168 GCF_000455745.1 Alligator sinensis
CCCATCCTTGAGGCAGCGAATCACAGGAGAGCAGGGCTGTGGGGACTGGCCCTGCTGGCCAGCCAAGCCAGGCAGGAGCAGTGGGAGGGAAAGTGCCTGCCACCTGGACCCTCCTCAGCTGCAAATACCTCAGCTTGTAGGGGATGGGACAGTGGGGGCGGGGTCTATGTTCCCCTGCTTTCCCTCCCCCTTACTACCCCATGTGGCTGCCAGGCACGTGCAAGGATGCAGGATTCGGGAGCAGAAGCTTTGCTGCTTCAGCTCTGCAACAGCCCTGGGGGCAGGACTCAGCTGGCACCTGGCCAGAGCACATGAGCGTGGGCCAAGGTTAGACTGGCTGCCCTGCAAGGGGAGGGGGGTTTAGTGGGGCCTGGAAAGGCTAGAATGCCAGAGACAGCGACCTAAGCAGAGTCCGGAGGGGATCTGGTGCAAAAGTTCAATAGATTCGTCTAACCTAAACCAATTAAATCTGATACTACATCAATCCAGGTCTATTTTAGACCAGATTCTGCCACTTTTAAACCAGTCTATGTGCACTGAACTTCTGTTCTGTTACAGGTTTAGAGCAGTTTCTGATCACTTATATCTGTTTGTGTGTAATGTCTGTCCCTAGCTTTAATGCACACCCCAATTTTCTCCAGCTGGTTTTAGGGGGAAAGGCGCTGGTATATACCAGAAAATACAGTATTTATTTTCAGCTGTTGCAGGATGTTGCAAAACCAGCAAAAGCACTGCATGTTCTTCTGTTTTCTCCTGAAGAGCCATTGTGGATCAAGTAAATTGTAGTAACCAGTCTTTCTAACTTATCCCTGGCTTTGCCAGCCTGATTTTCCTGCCTCCCCTGAGGCCCATTTTCTGAGCCTGATTATTAACTTCTTATGGAGCAGTTATGTGAGACCACTGGAAGAGGCTCCATGTGTCCTGCCCCAGTTTGGTTCAGCTGTGCATTGGGCAGCCGGGTTGCACAGTGTATTCTTGCAGTTGCCAGTGGGAGTGCAACCGGATTGGAAAGAGGAATGCACCATACTCCCAAGCCCAGCTGTTTAGAAAGGCCAGGACTTCAGTCAAGGACAGTCTCCTTGCTGGATACACTAATTTCTAGATGAAATAATTAAAAGCTATCCTACCTCTGTCTTACATGCACATTCACTTTAGTTCCATTGGCAGACAAGAAGTTCCCTTTTTTCTTCCTTTTGCAAGGACTGTTGGAACTATTGCTACTTTGGCTGTAAGGGCCAGACTGTGTCTGTTATTAGAATGTGTAGGTTTGTTTTGACCCATTTAATTTCAAACCTGTACAAACTTTGCAGGTTAAAAAATATCTAATACTGTGTGTGTATATATGCATAAAATATACTATTACAATTTGAATAAAAATAGTTAAAATTGGAGGAGAGGAATGGAGCAGAGAGAAGTTGGTTACAGATTAATAGAATCTAGAAGATAGTAAAATAAATGCTGGCCTAAATCCAGTTCTCGGATAAGAGCAGCTATTCACTGAAATAGTAAGCAATGGCAGAATTTGACACTATCATTAGACTGTGGAATAGGCTACCTCAGGAACTTGTGATTGCTCTTGAAAATTTAAGAGCAGGTTCAACAAACACTTAAATGGTTTTAGCAGGGATGATCCTGCCTTGAGTAGGGGGTTGGATTAGATGACCTCTTGAAGTCCCTTCTAGCTCTATTTTGCTATGATTTTATATGCCAGAATCCAGCATAGTTACCTATGGAAAGGTGTGATTCTAATATCTTGTTAACTATTTAGACTCTTGCACCAACTGACAGCAAGAATAAATGGCCATCAGTGGACAAAAGCCAAACAAACATTAACAAAATTGGAATTTACTAAGAACTACCCTTAAGAAATGTCAAAAAAAGAACCCTGAGGAACTGTCCCATTATTATTTTAATTGAAACAAATAAATAGTAACTCCTCAAATGGAGGTAGGCGGCCCTGCTTTGGTAAATCATAACCTAATCCCAGATCCTGACATCGTTGCCCTGACAGCCTTGTAGCAGCTCATCTGTAAACGTCTGGCAAGATAGTGCTTGATTTGCACCATTGCTTTCAATGCTTCAATGACTATTTCCTAATTAATGTCATTTTCACTGAATCTTGCCCTCAGTAAAGTGTGCTTTCTGAGTTATCATCATCCCCATCTGGATGACAAGGACATGCTTAGGCCAGGCAGTTCCTAAATCAACAGCTTTGTAAATGACACCAGAAGGTGGCATCAACTGCCTTCAGTGACATTTAACTCTTTCTAGGTATTGTTCCAGAAAGGTTTTATTTGCGTGTCCCAAAACAGTTAAGGTATTATTTATTCTATTCAGTAAACCCCAGGAATTTTGGATAACTGCTCATAATTTGACTCCATTTTCTTTCTAATCTTCTTATGCACTGACCAGTAGTTGCAAACATTTCCATCCGTGCTGCTTATGAAAGCATATTTTAGTATTAATTAAACAAATTTGTATTTTATCCAAAATAATAGTAGTAAAATTAGCTAAAGCCTTTTATATGCACAGTCACATTTGCAGATGTAATGTAACCAAGACCCTGCTTCAGCAAAATGCATAGGACCATGCTTAATTGTTAAACACATGACTAATCCTATTAAAGGTAATGGCATTTATAAACAAACTATGTGCTTTGTTGAATGGACATGGATTATTCACATGCTTAACTTGCAGCACTTTTTCAAGTGTTTTATCAAATCAGGATAAAGTGGTTCCTAAATGGCTTCCTGAGAGCAAGGGACAATCACATTCTAATAGAAAACAGTCTATTTTTAAGAGTATTATTGGGAAATTTATTCTGTCAAGATCTAAAATTTCTTTGGAAATTACATTTTAGGGAAAAAAAAGGTCTTTTGACTCATCCAGAATCTGACCTTATTTGGAACAGATCATTATGAGGCATTTTTAAATGCTTTTAAGTTTCTAAATGTATTAACAAATAATTTTGCAAAATGTGTTTCATAAGGAACATTAAAATCTGGGGGTTTCATTTTGGAATCCCAGAATTTTCCAAGAAATTCTGGTTCCCACACAGCTCTACTCCTTGCACAGAAACACATTTTCAGCTGCAACTAAGATATTCCCTATTGACAAAATATATATACTCTATGATTCAATCCTAACCTAGCACCCTAGTTTCTGTGAGCAAGATACTGAACAAAATGGGCAGGAATTAGGGTTTAGCAAGACATTTGCCTTGTAGGCAGGTTATTCCATAATTACTTACTGCAGTGTCAATCACAGTTTCGTGATCTAAGACGAGACTCATCACACTACACAAATATTGTAGATCGTATTCTATGGCAACTGTTAGAGATGGCCTCTGCTAGCAGGCAATCAATGATAGTAGCCAAGCACAATGGAGAAAGTTCAGGATAGATTTTCTGCTTTGTGGGGCTGGGTGTCTTCCAAATATCCATTTGTTATTTATGTGATAAACATTTAGGTGCAGAAAATATGCTAATGAATAATTTAAACAAATACAACACTGTTGAACCAGCAAACCTTGCCCTAATAATTTGAATTAGTGACTATTCCGCCATCTTGGGAAATGCTGAGCATATTTGAGGCTCACTGAAATAAATAAGTTACAAAGGGAGTTGCTAGCATTTATCAGCCCATCAAACAAAATAACAGCCTCTCTCCTTAGTTCAAGCTCTTCTTAAACAACTTTTTCCAAGGAAGAAATGGAAGGACATTGTCAGCTACCTGATGATTAGCTTCAGAAAGCCGTAAGCCAACACTGTCCTATCTGCCTTTGTCCCATCTCCTACAGCACAGACCATTGCCAGCATGTGGTATGCTAGCTAATGCTGAGAGATGTCTGTGTAAGGCAGAGGGGAGGGGGGAATCCCTGCTTGAGCAGGAAGTGGTGAGGGGGATGGAAGGAGCAGGAGGAAGCCAGGCAGATGCTGCTGTACCTGCAGCCTTTGCTGGAGCTGCAGCCAGGGAGCAGAAGGGAGGGGTCTGCCCTGTTGGGCTGGAGCAGAGCCCTGCCCAGACTTGCAAAGTATCTGGGATGATGGAGAAATCTGATTTAACTTAAACCAGGAAGGGGTCTGGGACAGACCTTGCATAAACCGGTTTGACCAAAATCAGTTAAGATTGATACTACATTCAACCAGGTTTATCTCAAACCAGCTTCAG
This sequence comes from Alligator sinensis, assembly GCF_000455745.1. Taxonomy (NCBI): domain Eukaryota; kingdom Metazoa; phylum Chordata; order Crocodylia; family Alligatoridae; genus Alligator; species Alligator sinensis. Next base: position 206,043 of record NW_005842691.1, read on the forward strand.
CTATTTTCAAACTGGTTTATGTGTACAGAACATCTGTTCTGTTACAGGTTTTAACCAGTTTCTGATGACTTAAACTGGTTTATGTATAATGTCTGTACCTAGCCTAAGTGTTTGTAAGTTCAAGACCTATATTAGCTTGTCAGGCTTGTAGATGCTACAGGGCAATTATAAAAATACATGGTTCTTAAGCAAGCAACCTATATTATAAGTTTAAAAGATTTAGCAATGTAAAACTTATGTAAGTTTAGGCATATGAAAGATATTTTTTTTTAATTTAGGCCTATGAAATATGGATTTGTTATTGTATCTTTTGATTACATTTGCATGTGAAAGTGTTTTAAAATATTAATAAAAATAGCTTTTCATATTCATGCACACAGCAGAAACTCCCTTGCAGACTCATCCTCTGGTCTCTCAGCCACTGCAAGGTGTCTTCTCCTACCTTTACAAATGCAATCTTGTCCTACTTGCACTCACCCTCCAAGGACCATTGCCTTGTCCTGTTGCTTTGACCTTCCTTTCCCTTTCCCTTCCCTTCCTTTCCTTTCCCTTCTTCATGTGGAAGGCTCTTTATAGTCTATCTTTCATCATAGTATACCTATTCTATGCCATTCACTATTGAAGGGTACCTCTAATGGGTTCATGTTGCCCGGCTTCATTACCCATTACCCAGTTATCAAAGTTTAAGTATGCTCTTATCTTTGGCCATGCTGCGTCTCACATTGGGAGGAGCTCTGTAAACAGGCATGCAGTTACCTGAGGGTATAGATGCACATACATTTTGGACTGTTTTAAAAGGGCAGCAGCTGTTACATTCTAATTGTTGTGTGTGAACAAGCTGTTAATGTTACAAATGTAGTAAAATCAGTCCAAATTTAACACTGAATGAAGCATGCATACATGTGTCCATACCCTCATTATCTCACTCCAACCTGTCCTTACAACTCTTGATTTTTTTTAACTTGACAACAGATTGGCCTCTGCACTCTTACCTGAAAGGAGAATATCAGGAGGATGGAAATGGCCTTTTCTCTATGGCTGTAGGAGACAGGACTAGAAGCAATGTTCTCAAACTACAGCAGAGGAAATTTAGGTTGGAAATTAGGAAGAACTTTCTGACTATGACGATGGTTGACCATTGGAACAGTCTATCTAGAGAAGCTGTGGAATTTCAATCCCTGGAAACTGTCAAGAGCAAGTTAGACACTTGTCTACAATGGTTTATTTGGGGGTAATCATAGCTTAAGTGGAGACCTCGACTAGATGACCTTGTGAGATCCCTTCCAGCCCTACTAAGGACTTTAAGGTTCAGAGCACTGTCCTGTGTTTTGTGACTTGGACACACATGTGACCGAGCCAGGGTTCTGAGACCATTATTTTTCATAACTGAAATTATTTTTATTGGGTCTCTACATGAGACGCTGTCACCATAGCAATGAGCTATTATAGCTCATCGCTACAATAACGTAGTGTCTAAAAATAACCATGCACCTCCCAGACTGCACAGTACTGGTGAGTACTGTGCAGTCAAATGACCGCGGAGTACCAAATGCACAGTTCTGGGCACATGTAGAGACTCCCACTGTTCCCTGGATTACAGGGCCCAAGGTTCCATTAAGGGCTTTTCTCTAAAACATTTTGGTTATATTAAAATCTGCCAGTGCTGCCTTTGAACATCTCTGAAATCAATGTTGTTGATTATCATGACATCAGGACCCAAATAAAACTTCTTATTTACCAGGCTGTTTTCATTCCTACCCTGCTATATGGGTGTGAAACTTGGGAAACATATTGGAAACCCCTAAAAACATTGTAGTATTACCATCAGCAAAGTCTTTGGAAAAACTTCCATATCAGTTGGAAAGACAGAAGAATGAATGCCCGTATTTTGGCTTGAGCATACTCTATTAGCATTGAAGCCGTGTTTATACAACACTGTTAGACCCTGACTCCATGCAGTGCCCAATGACTAGGGAGACGATAATCCAATTGCTCATGGGTCCTGTTAATCATTAGCCAGAGCAAGCAGGGAGCAAACAGCAGCACACATTGCTCGCAACAGCTTTATTCAGAATGGAGATGGCTTTGGGCCAGGTCCCAAAAAAACTAACAAACCAGGGACCTGCACTGAACATTAGTTTTTTTCACATTTTATACACCTTGGTTTATACTCATTAACATTTATTCCACCCTCTCTCCTCCTCTGTTCTGCCCATATCTCCTCCTATCTCAAGCTCCACCTCCGTTTACTGTTTACTTCATTAGCATGGAATTGCCTATGCATTTCATTCGTTTACATGAGCGCATTCATTCGTTTCATTCGTTTTTGCTATGAGCACATGTTTAAGACCTTCACTCCACTTCTTCAGTCACTGGACAGACTTTGACCAAAACCTGGAAGCTTCTTCACCAATCACCATTCACTTTTTTGCTTATGTTCATCTCAGATTCTGTTACCAGTTACGTGTTGTCTTTCACATTCCAGTCTGTATTTCAGTCCCGTGTTGTACCATCTTCCACATTCTTAAGACTTCACCTCATTCACAGCACGCAGACCCACACAGACTCACTTGAGCATGGTTGACACAATTAAGATGGTTACTTAGCATAAGCAAATGGATGGCTTAGCATAAGCATTCATAAGTAAAATCTTATATATAAGCTATATATTTTACAACACTACTATCTTGTTAAGAGAGTGCTTGCTTAAGCGTTCTGCAATACACTTTTACCATATCATTCTGCCCTATGGTTAGCAGCTCTGCTAGGCCAAGGGTCACGGCCCTTTATTCAGCTGCAAATCCAGTGGTCCCCAAGATCCAAATATAGTTACCCTAACAAACACCAGCTCTGTTGGACAGGACACATCATAAAGATGCCTGACAACCAGTTTCCAAAACTGGTCCTGTATTTCCAACTCACTGATGGTAACTGCTCTAGAGGTGGGCAGAAGAAGAGATTCAAGATTACCTTGAAGGCCAATCTGAAAAATTAACATCAGTACTTGGGAGACTCAAGCACTAAATCATCCTCAACAACTCTGTGATGTACGACAAGGTATCAGTCACTTTGAGCAAATTTGTCTCATGATGGGTGCAGGTAGATGAGAGAGACAAAGGGAAAGAG
>NW_005842691.1:209199-214985 GCF_000455745.1 Alligator sinensis
GTGTTACCAGGACCACCACCTTCCTTCCTTCTGGAACTATTTGCCATGTCTACAGTCAAACTCAGATTGGGCTCATCACTCGCTGATGAGTCCCGGTACTTACTGAAAGACTACTCCTCAGGGGACTGCTGCTGATAACGACATAGGAAAATGAGGCATTACCTGCTCCCCTCCATATCCAATGTGTGAGAAAAAAATGATCAACACCTTTCTGTGAAAATGAAACCAGACAAGTATATTATTAATTTTCATATGCCCACCTAAGGGACCAAGGGTTTGTATTAAGATTTTAACTTTAAGTTTAGTCACTGTAATATGCTAGGACTAGTAAAGTGGAGGAGAGGAGTGAATATAAAAACAAACAGAAATGATTGATGCTTAGGTTTTGTACCTTTTTGGATCCTTGTGCCAGCTTGAGACCATCCACAGATGGAGGGCTCAGTTCATGTGGGCAATTTTTTAGCATGAGGGAAATGAGTATGGTTTTTACAGAAAAAACATTGGAAGTGGTATCCTTATTTAAATATGTTGGAATTTGTTTTAATAGAAATATGAGCTGAAAAAAATGCATTGAAAATATAAGCATTAAAGCAAAATAGTCCTTTTCCATTAAGACTGATTGGAGGATGGTACTGGCAGCAATAAAGGTCTATAGATCTAAGACAAAGTCTATTTATTGTACCAGGTGAAACTCTGGGGTTCTGACCTTATGGTTCATTCAAGAATAGAAAACATTTTGAATAATTTTCCAAGGTGACCTTTATCTCTACCAAATTCTATGGTGGGGGGACTTACACAATCTGACACTGCACTGCTTAATGTGAGCATTTGAGCTCAATTAAGAACTCTAAATTCCTGGATAAAAAGTAGAACTTTTACCCCTATCAGATATTTTAAGAAGTGTATTTTAGAAGCCTCTGCTCTTCCAGGTAAACCCTTATTTGGATGGTTAAATAACAATCATTCTTCTCCAGACAAATGGCCCAAGAAATGTGCTGGCCATCATGGATTCAGTATTCCCCCTTATATTTAAAACAAGACATACACTTAAGAATAAAAGGGTGCTTATACATTTGGTCCAGGGTGGGGAGGGGGGCATTTTAATTACAGTGGCTCCTGAGAGTGTATTCAGCAATTTAATTACAGTGTCTTGTGTATTCAGCACCCCACATTTTAAAATGGTGGCTAGGGTGCTTTAACTGAAGCTGGTTTGATGAACTTTAGTTAAAGCACCCCGCCGCCATTTTGGAATAGGGGACACTGAATACATGAGATGCTGCAGCACACTGGAGCATTCTGATTAAAACACTTCATGAGACTCGATTAATCAAAACCTACCTATCTGAATTACAAAACCACAAACAACAAGATGCTATAACTAGACTGCGATTCACTCAAAGGAGATGTGTGGTCATTATAGGCAGGTGGTATTGAACCCCATATACAGACAGGATTTGTTCTTAAGGGAAAAATTAAGTATATCAGGTATGCTCAACCCCCTGCCTATGGGCCAAGTGTGGTCCATGGAGTCATTGCATCTAGCCCATGGGACTGCCCATGGGCTGGAAAATTTGGTGTTGGGGAGCATTGACAGTTAATAAAGCCACCCTTCCCCGTTCCAAATTCCCAAACCATAATCCTTGCATAGCAGGTTGGAGCCAGGCTGTGTCCTCTTCTCCCTGTGGGGCTAAGCTGTGCTTCCTCCCTGCCTGTAGCTGAATTGGGGCTGGACCTCACCCCCTCTCCCCACAGCTGGACTGGTGTTGGGCTATGCCACCTCTCTCCCTGTGGGGCCAGATTGGTGCTGGGTTGCCTCCTTGCCCGCATCTGCACAACTGAATGGGGCCTACCATGCCTGCCCTGAGCAAGGATTGGGACTGCCAGCTAAAAAGGTTGAACACTGATGACATAGATGATTTAAGCCTCTATTTGTGGTCTTTCTCATTCTTTGAAGAAATAAGAGGAATATGGAACCCTTCATTAGTTGAAAAATTTAAATGCTGGGCTAATGTAATGAAAGAAGGCTAATGTGGTACCCATCTTCAAGAAAGGGAGGAAAATAGATCTGGGGAACTACAGGTCAATCAGATTGACCTCAATCCCTGGGAAGATTTTGGAAAAAATTATCAAAGAGCTCATTCTTGACAAACTGGTTGATGGCAACATCCTGAGAGAGAGCCAGCGTGGGTTTGTTGTGGGTAGGTCTTTCCTGACCGGTCTCATTTATGATTTCTATGACCAGGTGACATATCACCTGGACAAGGGAGAAGAGATTGATGTCATATATCTGGACTTTAAAAAAGCCTTTGATCTGGTGTCCCATGATCTCATGCTAAAATGGGCCACCTGTGGCCTCGGCTACATCAGTCTGATGGCTGGGGAATTGGCTCTGAGGTTGGACCCAGAGCATAATAGTTGATGGAACTGAATCAGCATGGCATTCTGTGACCAGTGGTGTCCCCCAAGGCTCCTTCTTTGGACCTATATTCTTTAACACCTTTATTAACAATGTGGACATTGGTGTCAGAAATGGACTGGCCAAGTTCACCGATGACACCAAACTTTGGAGTAGAGTGTCCGCACCCAAGACTAGGCTAGTGATCCAGGCTGACATTGATAGGCTTGCAAAGTGGGCGGATAAAAACCTGATGCCATTCAATACGGATAAATGCAAGGTATTCCACCTCGGGGTGGGAGGTGGGGACGGGACTCGCATCACGCTTATAGGCTTGCTATGCTCGCTAGCACCACGGCCAAAAGGGACTTGGGGGTCGTGATTGACCGTAAGATGAACATGAGCCACCAACGCAATGTCACAGCTGGTAAAGTGAACAAAACTCTGTCTTGCATCCGTAGATGTTTCTCAAGCAAATCTTAGGATGTCATCCTCACTCTGTACTCGGCCTTGGTGAGGCCACAGCTGGAGTACTGCATCCAGTTCTGGGCTCCACAATTCAACAAGGATGTGGAGAAGCTTGAGAGGGTCCAGAGGAGAGCCACACACATGATCACAGGACATGAGAACAGGCTTATGAAGAGAGGCTGAGAGCCATGGGACTCTTCAACCTGGAAAAGCGCAGGCTTGGGGGTGACCTGGTAGCAGCCTATAAGTATATAAGGGATGTACATCAGGATCTGGGGGAACACCTGTTCACTAGAGTGCCCCAAGGGATGACAAGGTCCAATGGTGACAAACTCCTCCAAGACCATTTCAGGCTGGACATAATGAAAAACCTTTACAGTCTGAGCCTCCAAGGCCTGGAATAGACCAGCACCTATTCTGGACTCTTAAGAAATGTTTGGATGCTTATCTTGCTGAGATCCTTTGACCATTGCTGACTTCCTGGCCCTGGGGCAGGGGGCTGGACTTGATGATCCTCTGGGGTCCCTTCCAGTCCTAATGTCTATGAAATCTATGAAATCTAATAAGGAAAAAATATTTTGGCTCCTTTCTAATAACTAAGAGCCTGTCTTATACTCCTGGAGTGTATATGTACTACTTACACAAAGAATAAAGGCCAAACTTAAATAAAATGTCCATGTTTTTATTCTTTTACTATAGCATATTGTTTCAATTTATCTATTTTTGTATCATCGTATATGTTTTAGATTGTGTTTACATTGGTAAAATGTATAATCTTATTGTATGCTTTTACCAATAACTATACATTATATAATGTTATATATAGTTCTGTTGTCAATTTTACATTATAGTGTTAGTGAAAGCCCTAACTGGTACTATTAGTAGTAGTCCTTTGGTAATTAAGAACATGGGGATTCAGAAATTAGTCAGAACATGATGACTCAGAATCCAAGTCATGATTTATAAATGAAAATCATGTGTGAGGAAGAGAGTGTTAATTACTTGATAATCTGTAGAAATAAATCACAGTGGACAGGACATTTTTATCACACAGTGCACATTATGGCTAGCTACCTTTGATGCAGTTGCTTTTTAGAAGAGCATGAGATCCCATAATAACTAGCTTGCTCTGTTGCCATCGGCATTGTATAATGATGGCTAGCACAGTGGGAAGACAGCAAATAGAAAGAGTCTCTTTGGAAATGCCACAGAACTGGCTATTCTGTATCCCTGTTTGTATGAGTCATACTAATTTAATGTGATGGGAAATCTGTTCTTTCATGAAAACTGATTGCACAGGTTGATTGGAGATGCCTAAGCTTAGGGAACGTCTCCTACTTGCCAGCTGCCGAAAATGATTATTGCTCACATCTTTCAGCCCTTGAGACCAGCTCCTTTTCAGGGTCTGCGAATAATAATACATTTGCTTAGCTTAGTTCCGCCTTGTAATTTTTGTAATGCTTGTTTGCTTTTCAACGATTGAAAGTGGCAGAAACTGCAGTGCCACCGACCATTACCATACAGAGGTTCTGTTGAGTGGAGATTTTCTTTCTAGCTTTTGAGTACCTTCTTGTCAAATTTGTTTAAGCATCTAATGATCAGGTTTATTGATCTCCTTTCTCTCAAGCACAGGCACAAAACATGTTAGCATGGCTACCCGCTGCATACATCTTCTTTAGCCAAATATTGGTCTTTTAAAGTAAATGCAGCTTCTACACATGTACACTTGTATCTGACAGAATTGACCCCAGGATTTTAGATCTTTTTTTAGTCAGTTCTTCCATTTTTATTTAGTGACAAATTACACATCCTGATGATGTTTACCAGGCCAGGGTTAGATGCATGTTAATCACTACCAATTCATGAAGAGAATAATATGGTGTTTTGTCTACATTTTACACCACTACACACACAGGACTCCTTTATGAAATTAACAGCATGGTAAAATTTACTTTGTATTAAATCTCTCCAAAGCTTATTTTGGAATACAGGCTTGTACGTTTTGACTTTTGTGTTAGCACCATTTTATGTCATTGTATTGACAGATTGAATAGTTCTAATACCCTTATATTGGTTGTAGGCAATCACAGCTATATACTGCGGGCCAGATCCTAATTTACCAATAGGCACTTACGTGAACTTAGGTTCCCAAATATGATCCTATTCCATATTGCCTGAGTATCTGAAAAAACATGAACACATCTACTTTTGTAACACACCATTTTTAGCCCTAAGACCAAACCAGAAAAATCACTGAACACAAAGAAGGCTCATCCAATGTTTGTGTTAACTGTTTTGTAGGGATTAGGACTACATAGAATAGAATTACATCTAGGTACCTAATTCATGGAATATTATCTGGCCATATAGTTAATACTCTATTAAATATACAGTGACTGGCCATGAGAATGATGGCCCACCCTCTCAAAGCATTTGTGTTAATTTCTCAATTCTCTCCATGCTGGTCTTAAACTTGTAATACTGCTGCAAAATCTTAATATAGATATAGATAGTGTGGCAGGGCACTGTTGGTGCCTGCTGTCACAACCCAAAGGTGTGATTTTGTTTTGTGTGTGCTTTGGCACCACTGAATTATTTTCCCGCCAATTTGTAGCTTTCTTTGCAGTGTGCATTTCTTCTTTGCAGCACAGAAATGCTCGTTGCAAAGAGTTCCCGCCATTTGTATTATAATTCGAGCCCCATTATTGGCTTGCGTGAAATTATTCACACGTGGCGGCTAGCGATTGGGTTGCTAGCCGTATAAAAGGCTTGAGTGGTTTCCGCCCAAGTTGGAGGACTCCATGAACACCAGGAGGAGGAGACTTCACGCTGTGTGAAGATCTCTAAGCGCTGCGGAGCCTATCGGACCCAGTGCATTTCAAGCAGGCAACAGGGGTCTGATCAGCCTCTAGCCTCTCCCCGT
>NW_005842691.1:215242-220527 GCF_000455745.1 Alligator sinensis
GTCTTTCATCGCGCCAGCCATTTTAGAACTCTGGCCGCCTATATAAACAGAGCAGTTCACTGCTGGCAGACAGGCAGGCACATTGCTTGACTGAAAGGCTGTACAAAACATCTTAGAGGTAAGGGCAGGATCTTAGGGGGATGATTTGGAGGCTCCTGGTCCTGGGCATTACCTAAAACTGCATTCTGCCGGGAGTGGGTATCCTGGTGGGGCTTCCAGTGGCACAGGAGCCTCCAGGAAAATACCAGACCAGTTACCACCCCAGTGGAAGGTGGGTCAGGGTGCCCCAATAACTCCTAGCCCCCACATCACTATGGGTACCAGTTGGGGCTGGGCATGGCTATGGCCACCTGAGCCCCCACCAGGGAGGGAAGCCCCATAGCCCCAGTGACGGGGTAGAAGGTGTGGAGCCCCAGTAAGGGTAGGCCCCATTGAGGGGGAAACCAGAGGGCTGGGAGCCCGGTGTGAGTTTGTATAGAGTTGCCCCAGGAGGGGCCAAGGCAAGCTTGGCTTCAGTTGAGTAATTGGCTGGCCACTACCCCAGTGAGGATTGTGGGAGAGGCCCAAAAGATGGTATGTCTGCCACCCAAGGTATGCGCTAGATAAAGCCTATGGCCAAAGGGGCCTGCTCCAAGAGGGAGCAAGGCGGTATAAGTTGCTGCATGAAAGAGACCCTGTGAGAGGGGGTGGAGTGTGAGAGGCCCTAGTAAGAGGAGGGTGGTATGAACGTGTGTGTCTGAGGCCTGACAATGAGGGCTAAGCTTGGTCCGGCTGTAGGCCGGGAGCATTATGTCACCTGAATGCCATCCGCAAGGCTTAGGTTGCAGTGTAGGGGTGGAACGGGGCTGCAGATACCGCCACCTGGAATTGGGGCAAGAATGGGCAGCCTTCCTCCTTATTCAAACCAATTAAGAGACAACAAAGCAAGGCATGGCAGGAAAGGAGGTAGGCAGCTGGCCCAGAAACAGGTGGGCAGGCCAATGGCAAACTGGCCCAAGAAAGCCCCCTGTTACAGATATCTATTGATAGATAGATATCGATCATAGTATCATAGTGCTTAGGGCTGGAAGGAACCTAAACAGATCATCAGGTCCAACCCCCTGCCCCGGGCAGGAACAGGTGTCAGGGTCATATCACCCCAGCCAAATATCTCTCCAGCCTCCTCTTGAAGACCCCCAAGGTAGGAGAAGGCACCACCTCACTTGAGAGCCCATTCCAGAGCCTGGCAGCCCTAACTGTAAAGTAACGTCTTCTGATGTCCAGCCTGAACCTTCCCTCTAACAATTTGTGGCTGTTATTCCCAGTAATCCCGGGTGGTGCCCAAGGGAACAGAACCCCCCCCAATTATTTGACTCAGTTTGCTATTTGGTTAATTTCCAAACCAAAACATCTGTTATGAGCAGATATTACTGAACATCAAGGACATTAGAGTAGCTCTTGTTGGAGAAAGTTTAATTAAAAGCTTTTAGTCTATTTTAAACACCTTTTTTTTCTTCTCCTATGCCTGATAGTAAAGGTATCATAGTATCATAGTACTTAGGGTCAGAAGGGACCTAAACAGATCATCGAGTCCGACCTCCTGCCCCGGGCAGGAACAGGTACCAGGGTCATATCACCCCAGCCAAATATCTGTTCAGCCTCCTCTTGAAGACCCCCAAGGTAGGAGAGAGCACCACCTCACTTGGGAGCCCATTCCAGGACCTGGCATCCCTAACTGTAAAGTAATGTCTCCTGCTGTCCAGCCTGAACCTTCTCCTATTCTCATCTGCCCACCTCTGTAACCTGTCTAGATCTAGCTGGATTCTGTCCCTCCCTTCCAGCATGCCCACATCACCCCACAACTTGGTGTCATCAGCGAATTTGGACAACGTGCATTCCACACCCACATCGCTGATAAAGATGTTGAACAGTACAGGCCCCAGGCCTGAGCCCTGGGGGACTCCACTGCACACATCCCTCCAGGTTGAAAATGACTCGTCCACCACCACTCTCTGGGTGTGAACATTTAGCCAATTTGCCACCCATCTGACTGTGTAGGCATCAATGCTGCAGTCACCTGTTTTGTTTTGTTTTTAAGATAATGTGGTGGGAAACCGTGTCAAAGGCCTTCTTAAAGTCCAGGAAGACAACATCCACCCTGGCACCCTCATCCAGGGACTTTGTGACCTGACAATAAAAAAGAAACCAGGTTAGTCAGGCAGGACCTGCCCTCAATGAACCCATGTTGGTTGCTCCTGAGCATTACCTCCCCTGCTGGGCCCTTGCAGATATGCTCCTTGATAATTTTCTCAAAGGTCTTCCCAAGGACCAAGGTAAGACTGGCTGGGCTATAATTGCCAGGGTCCTCCTTTCTCCCCTTCTTGTAAATAGGGACCACATTGGCCCTTTTCCAATCCTCTGGTACCTGGCCAGTGCCCCACAAGTGCTCATAAAGTTATGCCAGGGGCCCTGCTATGACCCCCACCAGTTCCCTCAGCACCCTCAGGTGAAGAGCACCTGGACCCACCGATTTAAACACGTCCAGCCCCTCCAAGAGTTCCCTAACTAGGTTGTTCCTGACCCTAGGCATGGTGGTGCCTCCCCTGGGTCTGTCTGCAATTCTACTGGGGGAAACGTTCCAGTCCCTGTTCAGGTATATGGAGGCAAAGAATTTGTTAAAGTGGTCAGCTTTTTCATTTGCCGCAATCACCAGATTGTCAAGCCTATCCTGTAGGGGCCCCACGTTACCTGGGGCCACCTTCTTACTTCTTATGTACTTGAAAAAGGACTTTTTATTATTCTTAATTCTGGTTGCTAGTCCTAGCTCTATCTCTGCCTTGGCCATTCCATAGATAAATATATGCAAGCTAATACTGGATTGGACTCAACCTGCGTGCATTTTGTATTTGAAGACTCTTATCTTTGTCTGATTAGCTTGCAAGTTCCTTAACCTAGAGATGAAGCCTTGTATGTTTGAACAGTAGTACATATGTGCTTGTGGCACTTAACAAACAATTGCTGGGATTAGTAAACCTGCATACTTATCCACCTGACAGGGATGGCAAGAAGCTTTATTAATGTTGATGCAGTACTTTAAAGGAAGATCAAGGGCTGCAATAATTGCTGCATCATACCGGCTGGTATGTACTTGGCTTTGGATGGCTTGGATAGTAGGAAAGTTATGTCATCCTGCAGAGAACAAACAGCAGGTAAAATAGCAAGATGATGCTAATGTAAGGATTTTTATGGTTGATATTTTTGGCCTGATGAACAATACTTTGCCTAACTTTATCCCAACCATGCAATTGGTTCAATAAAAGATATCACCTGCAAAAATCCTTGCCTCTGATATCACTCCTACGCTACCAAAAGATGAAGCTTTTGACCTGGCGATGACTGGCCAAGAAAATATGAATGGAAGTAAAGGAAAACAATGGACAATCATCTTTCCATATTGCTAAGAAAGAGGTTCCCAACTCTTTTCCTACTGTGACATAGGGTATAGAAAACCATTTGTGCCCACTGATGAGAAGCTAAAAGAATCAACCAACTCCAAGAAAAAAACTCCATACCCAATCTATTGTCCCATGGACAAATTCTGGGCTGAAAGACTGCTAGTCTTCTGTAGTCATTGACAAGTTTCCCAATGACTTCAACAGTGCCAAGACTTCAAGGGCAACTAGAAACACATTTGCTTTATTTCATATTTTTACAAAATGAGAGATGGTGGCAACTGAGTAAAAATGTTACAACTGGAGGCAAACCCATCTTTTAACAGGTTCTTGCAGTACTGGATAGTCAAGTGTGTTCTATTTTCCATGTGCAAAGAAGGCATTCCCAGCATGGGCTCTACCTTTATTCCTTCTCACCTTGTTTTCTTTCAGCATAAAACAATGTCTGCAGGAGACAGCACAGTGTGCACACCTCTTCCAGCACAGGACCAACTGTAGTTAAAGGTAGGGTTCACAAACCATCTCTAACAGAAACAAGCTGCTTATTCTTTAGGATCTGTTCCCAATTCTTTACCCATTTCGTGTCAAGTGTAACTAGGGTTAAAATGATCACATCCTTGACTGTTTCCTGGACTGATTTTCTTGAGCAAATCAGTCAAGAAATTAGAACCTAAGAACCATGGTTGGAGGTTGTGAGACAAATGAAGCTTCAATGGTTTGGACACATCAGGAGAAGGCTGGACACCCTTGCCAACACCATAACACAGGGTGCTGTTGAAGGAAAGAAAGAAAGAGGCAGACCCAAGAAGTGCTGGGGAACCAATATCAAGGAATGGATGGGGTTTCAACTGATAAAGTGCACAAAGCTAGCCAAACGGGGTGGCATGGAGGAGATGGTTGTAGCATCTAAGGTGTCTCAATAGTTACAGCAGCCTTGGAGCTGACCTGGCTTGACTTCGACAAATCCTGACTGGAAAAACAGAACTTTTCAAACACCGATGCTCATTCTGTGTGGAGGGTGTGGATATTTTTGATGGGATGTAGGGAGAAGACGGTGTAAGGTCTGGAGGGCTCATCACCCTGCAGGGACTGTGGCAGAGGAGGCTGCACTGCTTGTGTCATGCACTGAAAAAGGTGGTGATATTTCAGCTGCTTCTGCACCAGAGTCCAAGGCCTAATGAAGAGTGGGGCTGGACCTAGGGTGACCATCATGGAGGACATTCTGGTTTTCTGCTACTCTGTCCTCTATTGATATGAAACTGGAGGCCTTTTATGCATGGGTGACTGGTGCCACCTTGGCCACAGGGGGCACATCCCCCCCGGACTAATCTTGCAGACTTCATCCAGTGCTCCCACTCACCAGCTTGTGCTTGCAAAGGGAGCACTGCTGCTCTCCCTGCCCCCGTCCATCGCCTAAGGGGGGGAGTGCAGCCTCTCAGGGGGCGCACCAGCACTCACAGGGGGCATACATACCCCTCTGCGTTGCCACTGCCTCTGTGTCCTCTTCAAGAAAAAAATAGAAGATGTACAGGTGTCCGGCTTCGTCTCAATAAAGGCCGGAGGCCAAGCGGACTGTCCCTTAGGATGGCCACCCTACCTGTGCCCCCAGTCCCTGGGCCTGCGACTGTGGCACAGAGCCGCACGCTACTTGACGCCGCCTGTCCAGTGCAAGGTGGTCAAGGTCCAATAAACAACAGGGCAAGTGCGGCGCGGAGACCTCAGACGACTCGAAGAGACGGGGCAGGACCGGACCCGGACCCGGACCCGGACCTGCTCAAAAACCGTCGGCTGCCCCCCCGCCGTGCTGGGGAGCGCGAAACAGCCCCGGCCCCCGCGTCGGGACTACAGCTGCCG
>NW_005842691.1:221229-267526 GCF_000455745.1 Alligator sinensis
CGGGCTCGCTGGACGTGGAGGAAGGGCTTTGTTTTAGGTGCGGGCTCCAGCCCTCGGCAGCCATATTTGTGCTACCCATGAAGCGGCTGCATCTGTCCTCCTCCTTGCACGAGTGCTGGCAGGAATAGCCCCCCCGCTCCTCGGGCAGCCCAATGATGTATCCCACCACGGGACAAGCCAACGAAATAGAGAGCTTTATGTCAGAGGTTTGGTGCCGTGGTTCATTGGGAGAGCAAGTACTTTCCTTGTAAAGGGCAGCTAGTTGGCTGGGGAGAGACTGAATAAAACTTGGAGGTGATTTTACACCTAGATGATGGAGACTTCTTCACGTCTCTTCCCTTATTTGAGGCGCTACATGAAAAACCAAACAAACCCAACAACAACGAAATGAGATTTGTTTTGTGAGCAGGTAAAATTCATATTCCCCACTTGAAAGTCATCCTAATTGCCACGGCCGGTTAATCTGCTTTCAGAAACAAAGGAGGATGACTTCAGGCTGCGAACGTTTGGAACGAAGAAATAAAACTAGCAGTGAAACAGTTACTTTCATTGAAACGTTAGAAGGTTAAAAAGGCAAAAGCACGTGTATTAAACGACTGGTGGAATCGTTTTACACGTGAGCGGGTTCTGCTGATAAATGCATCCTTTGATAGGGAAATTCGGCTTCCGGTCTGTGTGTTACTTTGCTAAGACTTGCGTATAGCAATTCTAGTCATGGTGCATCTCCGCAATGTAGCCTTTCTTTGAAAAACACTGAATCCGGTATAAGATGACATCTTTGAAGAAAATGCTCAGGCTTGACTGTGAAACATTATCTACTGACTTGAAAGATGAGAAGAAAAAGCAGATACTTTTAAGTACCTGCTAGAGGTAGTATCCCCTCATTCAGGGCTCTCAAACAAGTAGCCTGTGGGCTCCTGCCTGGGCTCCGCTCCCCCCCTCCACTGTCTCAGCTGCTGCCACTACTGGGGTGACTGGGCGCTCCTCCCTCTTTCTGCTCCTTCCATTGGGGATGAGGTGGGGCAGGCCACGTTGCTTCATAAGCCTTTGACATGCGGACAGGGCCTGGAGCCTCTCTGCAGTGGGTGGGGATGCTTATGCAGTATGGTTCACCAGGGAGGGATGCTGGTGGCATGGTACATGTAGTTTGTGGCCCGTGGTTTGGGGGACACGTGGCCCCTGACTACTGTAAAATTGGACAGCCATGCCCAAATTCATTTATGACTTGCTATTGTATTTTGGAGAGAAATGGTGATAACAGATAAGAGGGTATGTTTACCCTTCTGTATATTTTCACTTTAGCAGGCTAACTAGTTGGCATCTTTAGTTGAATGTCTCAATAGTTTGTTTGTTTGGGTTTTTTTTTTTACTCTTGCCTTCTCATTCATTATGTGGCCAGTTGAGGTCTGGGAAGAAGGAGGACTGACGATGTCTAACAAGACCTTGTCTCCATGACAGAGTTCTGCTGACATAACTGCATCAATTAGGGCTGGTGAAAAGATCATGTAGCCAGTGCCGTTATGCTGGCAAAACAACTCTATTGGCAGAAGTAGGCTGGCAACGTTTCTGCTTTTTGTCGGGTGGAGGTGGGAAGCGAATGAAACTGGTGACAGATTCTTTCTGTTGGCAGAGCTGTTTCTACACCAGGGGGCTCTGCTGCTGTAGCTCTTCTTCCACAGTTAAAGTAACTGTAGTCCTGTAGTATAGTGGATTAAGCTTCACAGGCTTCCATGCAAGTCTTTGTTATACTAAACAGTGAAAATTCTCTCTTGTGTTGGGTTTGCTGGTTGTAATGACACCCATGAGAAATTGGGCCATTACTGGTGTAGCCATCTTTGGTTGCAAGTTCTTAGCCCAAAGGGACTTTACCATAACTTGATCTACAATAGGTAGTATTGCAATGTACTAATAATAGAACATGGTATTGATTGTTCTTATTCAGTGGGTCAGATTTAATGCTCAGATCTGACCACTGGTAATATTTAACTTGGCGGAAAGAGGGAAGAATCATCTTTCTGCTGAAAAATATTCCCAGGGTAAACTTTCTAGAAGAGCACTACTTTCTTTTAAGAGTCATGAAGTCCTTAAAAAAATTGAACTGTAAAGTAAACTAAACAGAACTTACTTTTGTTTGCTTCAGAATACAAATCACAAAGTGTATTTTTGTTCTATTTTTTAAAAAAATGCACTGTTTTGACTAAATCATAAATATCAGGAGTTCTTTTTCTTCTCTGAGACAAAAACTAATGGAATTTTGTTATTGCAGATGCATAGACATGAAGGGCAAGGTTATATTTAATTCAATATTAAAAAAATATTATGGAAAAATAGTCTATTTTATTCAAGATCTTTACAAACATGTGGAGAAAATGCTTTGTGCACCCTCCATCATTATCTGCTACTAACATTTTCTAGGCTTGCAGTATGTCTGACAGAAAGCAGGACTTGGCATGATTGTTATTTTTGAAAAACAAGCAACATGATTTTTCCAGTTTCCTTAGACATAAAGGTGTGTATTTACAGTGTCCGTGTCTGTGAGTTTTAGGATTTGTTCATACAAATTGTAGATTGAAATTCTAGTTCCACTGTAGGCAAAGGAAAAGCTCCAGTGGCCTCACTAGGAATGGGATTTCATCCATTGCCTTTCTCCCCTCAGCTGGGCACTGGTAGGAACCTCTAGAGATCTGTCTCTATATACAGACAATGCAGTGGTATAGGGCAAGCTATGAGATCTGGTTTAAATGAATAAGTTATGATTGCTTTTAATTATTTGACTTTTGATCATGCTTTTACATGGCCAAACATATTCAGACACGATGTTCTATGTCTCTTTTTCTCCTTTATGTGATTCTTGTGTGTTTGCCATGTTCTAACCCATCCTTAGCTATAACAGTAAAAGACAAATGTTGTAAATAAATAGATCTGTTGCCTCTCTTTGCTCGAATGCAACCTGATGGTGATCATCTGTTGACTATCTATTTGACTGATGTATTTCCAAATGTTTTTTTCTAAGTAGCTTATTTCTTGTATTTGGTGAGTGTGCTAACTTGCCAGCTATGAATTTTATCTTATAAGCAGTTTTGAGTGAAGTTCATCAGTGACTGGAAGGAATATATAAGGTCTGTTCACTGGATGGTTAACTGCCTGTGATAGGAAATGGTATTTCCCAGTTAGATTTTCCAGTGTGCCCATGATACTTTTCCCCTCTAAATAAATTAAAAACAAAACAAAAAAACCTGAAGTGTGCTGAGGAACACGTTTTTCTTTTGTTTGTCTGGTAGATCTATACCGGGCACTCCCCGGGTAATTTAGCAAAAGAAGTTTGAAAACTGATGTAATTGTGATGTTTAATACTGGGGATTTCTAGAACTGACATTTGGTCTGCCCAAGAGATGGATGTCAGTGTTTGCTGTTGGCAGGAAGGAGACAAAAAAAATCTCTTGGTTTTTCATTGCTCACCCCCTTTTGAACTGAAATGTAAGGGCAAAAAGTAAAAAAAAAAAAAAAAAAAAAAGGAAAGAAAAAAGCTTTGTAGCCATCTCTGGAAACAGAATATGCTGAGATTTGCCCTTCTGCCCTGCAACAAGTGTGGTGGCAGGGGGTAGAAAGGAGAATACTGTTCAACAGGATGCTGTCCACCAAGTGTTGCCCTGGTGGGTTGTTAAGGAAGTCCTTGCAGCTCCCTTCCAGTAGAGAGATGATGGCTATGATGCAGGACCTAATGTGCGTCTTCTGAACAAGTGAGGAAAAATGGAGTGAGCTTTTTCTGCTAAGATATATCTTACAGGCTGTTAGTTGCAGTCATAAATGCTTTAAGAGTTTGGGTTTCTAACAAAACATCCTGAAAACAAGTGAACATTAGAGCAGTGAATACAAGGCAATATAATAGTCTCAACAGTTCTTGCCAATCATCCCAATGTTTCTTGTAATGTTGCATGGTACATTGCTCTTCTAATGAAAGCAGACAAATATTTCCACCTTTTAAATGCATTCAAGTGTAAACCATTTTATTTTGAAGTGGGAGGGAACTGCATGCCTTTATAGAAATGTCTAACGTAGAGTTAAATTCTTATAGGTTGATTTGCTCTAGGATATGAGATTGGGGATGCCAGTACTGGTGGTGAAGCTGACAGTTTTATAGTTAGGTAAAATCAGCTTGTCAGCTTGTTCAAATGATCTTTCTTTAAAAGAGAATTGGGTATAGTTTTCCATCATTTTGTGGGATTGTTCTGTTTTCTGGTATGGAAGGATATGCAGGATATTTTGCTATGAATTTCTTTTTAGTTGAAAACATAACCTGGAATCTTTTTATATGACCTGCATCATTAGTCTGTTTCCTTTTTCTCCCCTAACTCCTCTGTTCCTATGAAGACTTAGCATTTTTCTATAAAAGAACTGGTCTGAGAAACTTGTAATGTGGTACCAATAGCTCACACAGACAAGCATGTAATCTGTTTGAAGCCTATGACCTCCAAAGGCAGGCACCAAGAGATGACAGGAATCTGGGATGGATTCTTTTCTATTAGTAAATGTTATTAATTCTCTTTATGTCATCAAGTTTTTCTTTACTATGACATGAATTGCAAAGCAAATTTTTGACCTGATGCCTTCTACTTTCCGCTTTAAGACAAGTTTTGCTATGCTCTGCTAATCTTCCTAAAATGCTGGAGTGCATTGTTTCCATGCCTGACTGTTCTGCAGCATATAGGGAGGTCACTGTATACTCGAACAAAATGTAGTAAATGTGCCACATGTCTCCCATTCACCTTGAACTAATTCATGGATTAGGTTAACGGGGGAATCAGCAGAAAAAGCCAACAGTGGACTTGTCAACACTGTGCTGCCATTTCTCTAGAAACAAATGTTTCATTAACTTAATGACTGTAATAGTAGCCATTGAAGGAACCATTAATGCACTTGGCTTCTAAAAAGAACAATAATTTGTATTGGGCATAGCCTTCCCAAACAAGCTCCCAGCAATGATTTTCCAGTGAGTCATCAATATGGCCAGAATTGGTTGGACAGTATATGGTTCTGTTATTACAGTGTTAGTAGATTTCAGAGGCCTTGATCTCTTTTACTAAGACATTTCTGCACATTCATCTTTTAAAAACAGATGTCCTCAGTTAATTTAAACAATAATATGCAGCCTTCTCTTTTGTAATCTAGGGCAGCATAAGTCTATGGGGAAATAGCTGTAATGACAAGGACTTCTTGCCAACTTTTCTGTATTTGTCAGAATCTAGACTTGCCTGCTCTGCCACCACATCAGCTCAGACAGTCATATTTCACAAGCTAGGATGGGTTAGTGTATAGCTGGGGAGCACATAGCCTTTGTCTATCCCATACCTTCAGGAATATTCCACCTGTGCTGTGCCTTTGGAAACTCCTGTATAGAGTGGCTGCTAGGAGTGTTTTGAGCCATGTACAGATTCACAGAAATTAAGGGTTGGAAGGGACCTCATGAGATCATTGGGTCTAGTCCCCCCCTGCTCTGGGTAGAAAATACTGCTGGGGTCAAATAACCCCAGCCAGGTGTGCATCCAGTCTCTTTTTGAAGATCTCCAGGGTAGGTGCCTGCACCACCACCGCTGAGAGCCTATTCCAGAGTGGTCACACAAACTGTAACAAAGTTTTTCCTTATATCCAGTCTAAAACTATGAACATGGGCAGGTGAGGTGATGGTACAAAAGCTGGGGATTGTCTGTACCAGGGCTGCCACTGTTGTTAAGCACTGGTTGTGCTTTATTGTTGGTAGTGCAGTGGTGGGTGCTTTCTCAAAGATATGCACTTCATTGTTTCAGGATGTGCTGTAGGTGATTCAAATACTGATACCCTGTGAGTGCATCTACACATGCAAATTCTGTGGGATGGGTCTACTCCAGAGTAAATTACTCTGGAGTAAACCTACCCTGGGCAGGTGTCTTCACATGCATGCATTTGGGAGCAGATTTGCTCCCCCGCTCACAGCTCTGCCCCCTTGCAGGAGTCAGGGGGAGCTCTAGGCTCCCCCTGGTGGCTAGTCCAGGGACTGGCAGAGAGCATGGGTTCAGGAGACAGCTGTCTTCTGGTAAGGGCTGAGAGATTGCTCCCTGCCCTCGGGAGCTGCCTGCTGCCAGGGCGGGCTTCGGTGGTGGAGCTCAGGTGGGGACAACGTCCCCCTGTCCTGGCAGCAAGCAGCTCTTGGGGACTGGGAGCAATCTCCGACCCCCCTGCTGCCCGGCTGACTTGAGAATAAATTTGCCTTACTGTTCAGTAATTACTCAGCAGTTAATTTGCTACTTGCACTTGCAAGTATTTGCAGTTCAGTAATGGATGGAATGATCCCTGGTTTCTGTATCTTGCTTATACTGTAGACTCTATAGTGCAGTCATTAAACTGAAGGAGAAATGAACAATGACTACCATTATTTTTGGTTACAGGAAGCTCAATTATGTATTCAAAACACAAACAAATCCCCCTTTAGCTTTCCTTATATCCTTTAGCTGGAAACAAAAAGTACTTGAAATAAATATTGGTGCCTAGTGAGCTTCCTTACTTTTTTCTAGAACAAGCCAAAAATCTTGGACCAGAAAATAGCAATTTGGGTGTTCCTAAAGCTTTCACCTTGTCAAAGGAATGAATGCTGAACAAGGGCAGATGTGGTGCTAATGTACCTAAGAAAGTCCATGAAGAGAGTTAAACTATTTCCTGTAGCCTCTTGGAAATGGGAGCTGTGCAAGGTGCTGAAAACTTAGCCTGTAGTAAACTTCGGTTCTTTATTATCTTTGACATCTAATGACCTGAAGTATCCAGCAATTAACCTTATTCCAATTAAGATAAGTCAGATATTCTTCAGATATTCTCTTCTAAACCAAAGCAGAACTATCTGCAGCTTCAATACAGTCCTGCTGGGCCAGTGATTCTTTCTAGGGATTTTAAGAATGTAGATATTATCTGTGGGGAGGAGCTAATTCTTCTTGTTTGACTGCAAAGAGAGAGCTACTATTTGTGCAGATAGAGTAATTGAGAATATGGGATAGTAGTACATGCTGTGGAGACAATAGCTTCTCTCCCTGTACAGTAAAATGTTGTCGATTCTATTGTTTGACCATTTCTGTCTAGGTATACTGGTTGTAGGTTCCAAACTGGTTCCAATTTTTTATTCCATTTGAAAGCACTACACACTTTAATTCTTGAGCCAAATAGATAACACAGACTTTACCAGTCTTCTCACTGTATTACACTTAAGTACAGCTATATTTTTAGATAAGGCCATACGCACATTTTGGGGAGCTGCCCCCAAAATTTACAGCAAACTACAATATGACAGGTGGGAGATTCTACTATTTCATATAAACTGACCACAGTTTTTATTGAATTAAACTAAATATTATTCAGCATATTTTACTGTGTTTTCAATTTTCAGTTTGCTGTATGGTTAAACTTTTTGGGAGATATCTAAGGGGAAGCTGCTGAGTTTGGCATCCAACAAGCTGTGGGGAGAGTTTTGGGATAAATAGATTAGATGATGTTTCTTTTGAAAGAATCAGCACTGACACAATTTAAAAATACTGACAGTTTAGGCCCTGATCCAGTAAGCTTATTTGTATGAATGGAAAATACTAGCTCTGCCCTAGCAAAACTTTGTTGAAATCAGTAGGGCTCTGCGTGGGCATAAGGGTCTTCCTGCGTTGGATTAGCTTGTCTTTAGGTTTCCTTGCAACTTTCCCAATGAATAAGGCTCCTTCATATTTCCCCTTACAGAATTGTTCCCAGCTCTCTGAAGAGCAGGGAAGGTTGTGTTGGTTTATTCTCATTTCAGATTTGAAAGGTTATCTTCACAGCCATAGGGGTTAGAAATGTATAATTTAAAAAAATAGATTCTTGAGGGAAGGTCTTTGGAGTGAATTCTGTATCAAATCCTTTGGCTATAGGATCTTGGTTTTAGCAGAGGAAGTTTTCCAAGACAATAAATGATTCAGGGTCTTGTCATGGGTGGCTTTCTTGCTCCTGGTATATTTTTCTCGTCTTGATAAGACAGAGGAGTGCAATCCTAGTACCTTTGTCTTGAGTTTCAGTCTCTTTTCTGTCAAAGACACTATCATACTCTCTTTAACTCTCCCTATAAATGGAAAATTGATTCACTTTCTTTTTTTAAAGGAACTTTGAGGCATTCTGAAGGGAGACCTAATAAAATGAAAATATCACTAACAATTGTTTTTTTTTTTTTAAGTGAATTGACTTGATAACACAGGTGTCTTGTAAAGTGTATCAAGTAGTTCAGCTAATTACATTGTATCTGGCTAATGCATTAGCTAAGAATACATGCTTAGTTCAGAATAGACCTGTTTTTTGTTTTGTTTCTTTGTGAAACACTTCAGGTGTTTTCCATATTTAATAACATATTCACGCTATCCTGTAGTCACAAAGCACTACTATTTTCAGCTTCTCTTAGTGAAGGGATGAAGGTCATTCATTGTTTAATGATTTTACTGATGTTGACATTTCACAAATATGACGTCTAACTGGATTTTCCAAGAATGTTCCCCCGCTAAGTATTGTGCTGTGTGGTAAGAGCAATGGTAGATGTAAACACCGAGCTTTGGCGCACAGATGGAATTAGTAATAGGTGCAGTGTGGTCAGGAGCTATACTTGCTTGTGTCTTTCTAGCTGGGCTGCAGACTGCATTGTCTTCCCCTGAGATGTAGCAGTGTCACAGTCAGTGGAAGAGCTGGCATTGATTTCTGAGTGTTGAGTTTGCCACAGCTAGATACTCCAGTATTCTCTGAAATCTGTGCACATATCTTTTTGTATAGTCAGAGGAGATCTGGTGTGAAGTTCCCTACTTTCAACTGAAAAGCAAGTTGGGCAGAAATAGCTGTTTGGTAAGAAAATGGTTTGATATTCATATGTAAGAAAAATGCAGAGATGGTTTATACTGTGCTTAACAGTGCACTAGCAGGTTATCAGTGACTCACAACTGCAAAAGATAAAAAGGAAATAGAAAGGCCAGCTGGAACTTTCAACATAAATGTGTTCATTTTATACCTTATAGGTTTTGCAGGAATATCTCCTTCCACTTTCCTAAGTTAAATTTTAATTTATGAGGAATAATTATTTCCTGTAATAGTTTTTAATTCCCTAGTGCCCCCTTCTTTCCTGTCTGCCACCAACAGCCATCAAAATGAGCCTGTTAAAGATTTCCTGTTTCCTCCATTATAGCTCATTGTACCCAACATACTCACAGACCTTCCCAGGCTTACAATCAGACAGCCTGCAAAAGAGTGTTCAGAATTGTGCAGCTGGGAAAGGGAGCCACTTCACCATGGAACAATTTTCTTTTTTTCTCCAAGTGTGAAAATATCTTCCATTTACATTTGTAACTGTTTTCACTTGTAAGTAGATGGCTGATGTCTGTCTGTTTTTCGTGTTAGAAAACAGATGTGTATAAACTGAGCCATGTGTATTTGGTTGCAACACTGTATTACATGAACAAAAATGTGAATCACAGATGAGTGCAGAAGAGGAAACAGCTTTTCTGAAGAAAGATGGATTGGATGGTCTGTTTTGCTTTGTGGAGAGAGATGTGTTCATAATTTGAAGTGGCTTTTTTGTCTAGGAACATTTTGGTTAAGGTTATTATCTTCCTTTAGTTTGCGAATTGTTGTTGCTTTAAATAAACACAGAAATTCAACAGTGATTATTATTATTATTTTTTGCATTGAACAAGATTTTTAAGTGAAAGGATCTGTGTTGGTGGGGGTTAGTTTCTTTAAATAAAGAGAACAAAGTGTGTGCAAATGCAGTGTGTGTTAATTTTGTTAAATTTCTCCTCTAAACCTGTAGCTCTCTAATCTTAATGCAATCAAACATGGATTTACCTCAGGCAACTTCTTATAGACCCTTAGTTTTCTCCTCATTCATTTCTGCCCTGCTACAGCTTTTCAGAGCTCAACGGTTTCAGCTAGATGAGACCTCAATTTTTGGAGGATATCTATCAAGTCCATTCCTACTTTTTGAAGAAATTTTTGAATGTGGAGTTAAATTTAGGTATAGAATACATACTCTGCTTAGACTACTGTAGTTTGAAGCAGGAAAGCAGAAGCTCTGCAGAATACTGTAAGGACACTAAGTGCAAGTTATCTGAGAAAGTAGCTTGTGTGAGCAATGGATGGTTGACCCTGCTTGTGCTGACGCTGCATGCATGGAAGCAAAAAATGATATAGAAGATACTCAGTAATTGCCAAGCTATTTTTCTGACTGATTTCTGTGCACCCAGTGC
Organism: Alligator sinensis; assembly: GCF_000455745.1. Taxonomy (NCBI): domain Eukaryota; kingdom Metazoa; phylum Chordata; order Crocodylia; family Alligatoridae; genus Alligator; species Alligator sinensis. Next base: position 231,495 of record NW_005842691.1, read on the forward strand.
TTTCCTTAACATCATCCCTCCTGCCCCCACCCCCCTCCCCCTGCTTCTGCAAGTTGGAATAATTGTGGCTTTCCCACGGGAATGCTTTTAAATATAGAAAGCTGGAGGGAACACTTTTCAAATGATTGGATTAGAATATGAGAAAGCTGTGTATTTAAAATGCATTTAAAAATACAAGTCCACCCAAACCACATCAAGCTCATAGTTTTCTTTAAATATTGTTGAAGAGCTGTAGCTCAGAGATGTTCTGACTTTACCATTGGGACTCTCTCTTTCCTATTTTTTGGAGAAATCCAAATGTCTCTCAGATAGTTGTGGGCATCCATTTTCCATCCATTAAGACAGGCTTCCTGAAATGTAAACCCATTGGCTTTGTCTAAAACCATATAGCAGAAGAGGCAGCTGCAAATCCTGTCTCTCCATGTGGCATTATGAGGAAGAGCCTTCAGGCAGTTACTGCTACCTTCCTGCTGTTTGGTTGACTTTTGATTCTTTTTTAATTCCATGAGAACCTCTAAAACTTCATCTTTTCAGATTCTGGGGTTAAGGATAATTGAAAACCCATCCATTTTTAAAATATATATTGTGACTGGATAAATTATTCGCGAGATAAAGACTTAAAGGCCGCTTTTGATATGCTTGCAAATTGTCTATTTTTTTCTGTGGCCATCTGTTTTCTGAACATGATTACATTTCCCTAAACATTGAAACGCAAGTCGATTTTGATACTGGGTTATATAAAAGACCATCTTCAAAGCTATGAAGAGTAAGATTTTTAAGAAATTGCATTTTCCCTCCCCCCAACTAGGTATAGTTATGTCAGTGAAGCTGGTAGAGCTAGAAAAAATATGTCAACAGAAGATAACTTTCATGATCACAAATCTTTGAACTAACCAAGGCAGTTTCAGAAGTCAACAGATGTTTCTGAATTTGGCACAATAACTTCTGCTGCTACGTTCCTCACCAAAATGCATCTTCTTTTATTGATTTTTAGATGTGGTCTTCTTCTTCTTCTTTCTTTTCTTCTTCTTAGAATCTTCTTTATTGTAGCCGTTCTTCCAACAGCCTGTGTGGTGGCTTCAGGAAGAGAGTGACCTGCTGGATGCCAGGGGATGGATTTGAAGCTGCGGTCACCTGCATCCCAGACTAACCTGTAACCCCTCTAACCACTGTGTTATCTTTTCTCTGGGTGCCTGTATATGTAGGCACAGGCCAAGTATCTTAACTGAGCATGTGTTTTTCTCAGTGCTGCCAAGTAAACACTTTTTTATTTTTCCCCCTGAAGTTGTAATCTGGTAATTTGATGACATGCCTGGATTTAGACCAGCTGTAAGGTGTGGATAATAATGTTTATCCAACTTTGTAAAGTGCTTTGAAGTTTTACATTGCCCCTTTTCACTGGTAGAATAAATCATTATTAGCTACATTTTTCAACTGGGTTGCCTGCAGTGAAGAGAAGCTGAGTGGCTGCGCTGGGAGGCTCCATATTCCACTGAGCTGTGTGTTATTACTTAATATATAATACACTTTCTCTTATTTTGCCGGTGTTAAAGGTGAACTGGACTCAATGTGTTTGGGCCTAATTTAGCTTCCATTTGTAGTGAATGTGCAGACCTTTTCAAATGCACATTGAATGAGGAAGGACTTTGCAGGGTTGATTGTTAGGCCTGGTGCTTTGTGCTCTTATGAGACAGGTGACTTCTGTTCACAGCCAGGTGGCATCCAGATCTTTATCCCGGTGTTTCCACAGCATTTCTAAGATCTGATCTTAATGTCTATTCCAATATCTCCAAAGCTGAGATCATCCCTTTCAAGCCATACAAAATGCAGTGACTAAGTTTGTTTTCTGGCCTCTTAATTTGAAAATGTTACCATTGTCTTTGTATCTGTCCATTAGCTTCTCTTTTTTTTTAATGTGCTTACCCCTGTTCGCTTCATAACAAAGCATATCTACTTCCCTGGTTACTTATCTGGTGTAGTCTTGCCAGTTTTATAAATACTTTGTCAAACAATATTTATCAATGTATTTTAAAGTGACATTCTCCACTTACAGCTATCCCCTTAAATGAAAATATTTTAATGCTAAATTAAGGTGACAAAATTGAATACATAAAGCAATAATCAATGGCCAGACTTAAGGTGGTTGTGGTGAAATATTCATTTCTTTATATATGAAAATGTTTGTGCTTATGTGGATGATGTAGAATTGATACTGGTTTTCATCTTGCTGTTACGTGCTACTTGGATTTTGTAAACGTTGTCACATAACAACCTCAACTGCTTCTTATAAACAGACTTGTTAGAATAAAAATGTCATACTACTATCCCATAGAGCATTCCAGCAGCAAAGGATTTCAAAGCAAATGCAAACATTAATTAAGCCTCTCTTCCCAGTTGTGAGGTAGGTATTATACATAGTTAAGAGATGAAGTGAGAATGAGGAGGTAAGAAGAACTTGCCTCAGGACAAGCCGCAAGGCAGTGCGAGAGCTAGAACTGGGCTTGGAAGCAGAGCTCTCTGCCTGTCACTTCCTGGCTCAGAGCATTAGACTAGGATCTTTCTCTGCCTTTCATTACTTGTGTTGCTATGCTATAGCCTTGTAAAGGATGTATTGTTCTGTGTATGGCCTGGAAGCAGTAACGCGGACTGATGTCCTGTTTATCTAAAATCACATTTATCACCATCTCACTGATGCGTTCAGAGCATCCACCAGGCTGCATGCAGTGACTTCCTAAATTTGTCACACTAGGACAACACTCATTTGAGTCATAGCTGCCCTCTTCCTTTAATCAAAACATGTTTAAAGAGCTGCTTAGTCAGTTTGGTTTAAAAAACTGGAAGCGCTGCAAGCTCCAAGTTGGCTGGCTCATTCACTGCTGTGTTCAGTAGACCTCGGGGCTGTTAATCATTGTGACAGAGTGCTATGCGCTGCCTGATGGGGAAGTCTCCCCCTCATGCTGTGTGCGGTGGTTTTGCAGGCATGCTGTGTGCAGGGCTTCTGGAAAGGTTTATTGCTCTGCATGTTTTCCAATTCTAGCCTGAGCTGGTTATTTGTCTTGTTGATTTCTTTCCATTGGAATTGGTGAAAGTTACACCATACAGTATTGGACTTGTTTAATTTTTAACGTATCACTCTGTTAATATAATAGCTGCATGTGGCATTTCCATAAATTTGATGTATGAATACAGAATTTTTACCTGAATTGCTGCATTCTTTGCTATTCTGGCTCATCATCTGCCCCTCATAATCTGTTTATGTTAACTTGACTCCTACAGCGGGATAGTCTGATGTTGGACTGAATTTATCCTACCTGGGTTTAGTCCCTTTATGACTGGGGGGGGGCACTTAATCTGCCTGTACCTTAGTTTTTAATATTATCCTCTCCTCTTTTCAGATTGCAGATTCTTCTGAACAGGGATTATTAGCTGCTGGTTTTTGTTTTGTTTTGTTTTTAAATATAAACTTGCATGGTCTTCCTTGGGCACAATGAACAGAAGACCAGTCATTCTAGAAAGAGAGGCAACTTCAGTATCTGGGACCAGCCTAAAGTGCTGAATGGATGGTTTCCTGTAGCTAACTGTGCTGTTTAGGCTAAGAATGCAAACATAGGCTTGTCTTGGTGCTCCACCGTGCTGTAGTACCATGGCTCAACAAGCAGTAGAGGTACTTCCGTTCCTTGGCTCTGGCACCACATGGTTGCCATTCTACTCTGCCAACATACTCTTTGCAAGACCTCAGACCACCTACTCCTACAACCTACCCTCCTAGGACATGTACTCAGCACTCTGCAGATAAGGTGATAGGAAGGCAAAGCAGATTGTATTTTGCCCCTTATGGTAAGAATACACATCCTTTGTCTTTAAAGATTGGGAATTTCCCTCTCCTGAAAGCGTACCTGCTTCATGATTTTTTTTACCTTTTTACCTCTCTGTAAAGCTCCTTCACTCACTAGCTGATCACATTTTGCATGGTCTGGTGGATATATAACATGCGTACTTGGCTTGTAAGCTTTTCCCATGGCCAGAACTTGCTAAAAAATGAAAAACCCATGAAATTGTTTCCATTTTAAAGACTTTCAGACTGACCAGTTTTTGTTTTGTATGCTGTCACCTTCTCATCCCATTTTAAGAACAATAATACAAACGTAAACATGGCTATAAACCTGTATTGTAGGTTGGGGAAACACTACGTCATAGGACACTGGATATCTAAATGAGAGTCACTAATGAGAAAAAAAATCAAAGGAGGATCCTAGGGAGTAGGAGTTTAAGTACAGTTTACTTCTTGGAGACTGTGATGAAGAGCTTAAGAGTAAATGAGATGTTGTGCACTGGTGATATGGAAAGAAACTACTGAATCGAAATGCTGTAAACAGCCTATGAAAATGGCTTGTAACAGTAAAATGTGCAGCTCTTATGATCCTGCAGTGAAAAGATCTGAGTGACTGCTTTTTTTTCCTCAGGAGACTACTGCCAGCCAGAATGATTTATGGAGGGATTTATGTTGAATGCCTTGATGGAATGAACAGGATTGATAAATTCAGTGGTACCAATTGCGCACAGATACTGAAACATCAGCTGTACCAATTATTGGTCCTTCCTGTTCTGGGAAGAATTACCATGGTGGCGTTGAATACCTGATGTACTGGCTATCTGCATTTTGTGTGGTCTGGATGTTCTAACTGAGTAACCATGTCGTGAAGCCCAGCTTTTCTGTGTGTGCTGTGCTCTTGCTTTGGCTGTTTTTCCACTTTCCCGGAAAGTCAGTGTTAAGGGTTGGAGATCCATCCTCACCATGGTTTATTAAAGAAGCAAATATGGGTTTTCTGTTCTAGAATTTGAATTGTCAGCTTTCTCCACTTGAGAATCTGATGTCCTTGGCAAGAAAAGTTGATTGACCAGCTGCTGCTTGTATTGTTTATCCATCTTCATTGTTAATGGTTTTGTAGTCCTTTTCCTCTCTTGTCATCTTGCAAATTGCTTCTCTTTGGTGAATGCACGCAAAGAGAATTGCTTTGGGGTGACAGCTGTGGTGACAATACTTGATCCTCCTCATTACTCCTATCACTAAAACATCTTGGCTGCCTATTGGGAGCTTGTTCCTTTTTCCTCATCTGCTTCTTTGAGTCATAGTGAGAAATAATACTCTTTCACTTGATTCTGAAACAAATGTTCTAGGGGCTGTGTTCATGACATCTACCTGAACCTCAGAGCCTTGTGCCCCCAAGGCTCTCACTTCTGGGAATTGATTTAATAAAAAAAAACCCTGCAGTAGGTGAGGAGGCAGTGGCAGTCTATGTCCTGTTTTGAAGGTTTGGGATCATAAGAGTAATGTACTAATTATAATGTCATATAATTATATCCAATGTGCTCAGTTTCTTAATAATTTAACAGGAAAAAGGGGCTGAGATAATGGCCAGTATGCATCATGTCAGCCTTATTGCCACACATTAACAGAGGAGTCAAAAAAGAAACCTATTATGTGCAAGCCTAACTGCATTTTTCAGTTTTAACAGTTGCAGGAAAAGATTGTAAGCCAAAAGATCCATTTTGATACTTTTGTTAACAAAGACATGGAAAGGAGTGTCTAAAAAAGAAAAGAAAGCAAAGTCCCAATGAGAAAAAAAATCTTTCTTTGAAAATCTTAGGTTGTGGAACGATCTAAAATATATGAAGTGAATGTTTATGAGTGTGGCAGTAAAATTGTTATTGGGTTGTATTGAAACAGGGCATAATGATTTCTGCTGAGGCCAAGACCCAATTCTATAAGACCCAGGAGAGCATTGCCCTTCCTACATAGAAAAATATATGACAGGTTGACACAGACATCCACTTTATACCTTGCTACAATGGCCATTCAATATCAATGCAGTCAGATTTGTTGAGTTCTTGGTTTTTTGGCTTTTCTTGTTGCATTAATACTTTTCTTTTGGAAGGGGTTTCTACAGTAAATAATATACATTTTTATTATGTTTAACTGGTTTGAGGAACATTTAAAAGTGTAATATTTCAGCCCTGCAAGCTTTCCTTCAGAAATTATGAGGGGGGTGTGTGTATCTAATTTTTAAGGGACTTTAGTATTCTTGATAGTTTCATAGTAGGTAGGGTCAGAAGGGACCTGAGCAGATCATCAAGTCCAACCCTCTGCCATGGCAGGAAAAAGTACTGGGGTCAAACGACCCCAGCGAGGTGTTCGTCTAACCTCCTCTTAAAGACCCCCAGGGTAGGAGCCAGCACCACTTTTCTTGGAAGTTGGTTCCAGATCCTAGCCGCCCTGACTGTGAAGTAGCACCTCCTGATATCTAGTCTGAATCTACCCTCTGCCAGCTTGTGACTGTTATTTCTAGTCACTCCTGGTAGAGCTCGGGGGAACAGGAACTCCCCCAATGCCTGCTGGTCCCCTCTGACTAGTTTGTAAACGGCCACTAGATCCCCCCTCAGCCTTCTCTTGTGGAGGCTGGACAGGGTCAGGGCCCTCAGCCTCTCCTTAACCATTTTCCCCTGTTCACTTTAGTGTGCTTGTGACGGGTAGGCTGATATTCACAGAAAAGCCAACCCCCAAGCATTCAAAAATCAGGAGCTAGGTCCCACAGAAGCATGACATTTACAAATAAAGTTGGGCTCTTATTTGCCTTCTAGTTTTTGAACCTTTAGGGTTCATATTCTCAAGCTTTGTTTCTCTATTACTGAAAAAATGGTATTTCAAAGAAAATGCTAAGGATTGTGGGACTTGTAATAAAATCAAGAACTAGAAATTGTAATTACTTATTCATAAAGCTAGAGCAATCTGTTTTCTTTCTCAAAATAATCAAATAAATATTTTCTTGGTGACTTCAAGTTGAACGGTGGAAGCTCATGGATCTTAGTCATGAGTAGGGCTTGATATTCTTTTCTCTACGGGACAGGAGCCTTAATAATTGTCACTCTCTTGTTTATAACTGAAGTTTTCAGTGACCAGGTTCTCTTACTTATCAGGTGCTTACTGTGCTTTGCCATTTGGCTGAAAGGCTGCTCCCTTCATTAAATTAGATTGACTGCTTCCCCCCTCCTCCCTACCTAAGAGACCACTGGCCCTCAGTGAAGAAAGAAATAGCAGGAGGGGAGAGCGGAGGCAAGCAGGCTAAATGAGAACAGGATGAAGGGGATGACAAAAGAAATCAATATGGTGTTGCAAAGTGACAAGAGATTAGACAGGCTGAAGTGGGAACAGATGTCAAACAGCATGTGGAATGCTACATCAGGAAAGATGGAAAACACATATTAGATCCTGTGCATTTCTCACTGCAAGTTATTTGTCTTTCTCTTGTATAATTTTCTAGGTGCAAGATTCATTTATCCATCAGGTACGAAGCAGCAACCAACTACCCCAGTAAAGCTAGTGGAGATAATTTAAACCTGGAGTGTTAAAGATAGAGTCCATGAGCTGGATCTAGCCTGCAGAGCCCTACCACCTGGCCCAGAGTCCTCCCTGTGGGTCTTGGACTCAGCCCTGGCATGTTGTATGTGATGCACAGAGCCCTTCTGGTGTGGGCTGCACACAGCGCAGGGGCTGGAGCCTGCACACGCTCAACATAGCCTGCAGGGCCAGTCTGGGATGCTTGCTCCATGTGGCACCTGTGCTGGGCTGGCCCTGAATGCTAGAGCTGTGGCATTGGGCCAGCAGATCCACCCCATATGGTGGAGCCAGCATGCAGGACTGGTCTGGTGTGGGTGTCATATGCAGTATGCCTGCTGGACCGGTCATATGCTGCACTGGGCTGGGGCTGGTGTGTGTTGTGGAGCAGGTATTGTCCAAGGCATGTGCTGCCTGTGGTTCCCTTACCAGCCAGCTCTGTGCGCTAGATCTGGGGTCATTCTAGCATGGGTGCCACGTGCAGTGTGTGTGTTCCATACTGGCCCAGCACACCTTTTGTAGCACACGTCCTGGACTGGTCCCATGTGCTATGTGCTGCATGGGGGTAAGTGCATGTTGCATCTAGTGTGTGGGGCTGGAGCTGATGCACATGTTGCAAGCAACACAGAGGGCCAGCATGGGGTACACGCTGCATGTGGGGCTTGCACCAGACTGGCCTTTTATACTGGATTTGGCATATGGGGCTGGCCTGTGGACCTACTCCGGCCCCCAGACTGGTCCCATGTCTCTTATTTGGCCCATGGGGCTGGATCAGTTTGACACCCCTGATCTAAACTACTACCACAACAAAGAGAGAGCCTGCATGCCATAAAATCTAAGTGGCTACACATGCAGAGTTGTAATGGAATATTTTTCCTTTTTGCTCCATTGAGGAACAACCTGTCTGCGTCATATATAGGAATCTACCTAAATTGTGCTGGAAATACGCTGCACAGTGGCTCCTTTAATCTTGTTCTTTTTCCTCTGCACCCCCCCGTTCTCCCCTCACCCTGCTACCGATTGGTTGAGGAATCCCATCACTTGCTCCTGATCAGCCAGGAGACCAAAAACTGCAGTTTTAAATAGGCTGGGGCTTTAAATAGGCTTTAAATCACTGTGGCTGTGATTTTTGCCTCCTGTTGCTGATTGGCCAAAGGGGCCCATCAGCTCCACTGCTCGCTACTAATTGGGTGAAAGGGAAAATCCGTGGCATATTTAAAACTGTGATTTTTTGCTTCCTAGCTGATAAGATTAGGGGCACGCGGTGAAGAGAACAAGATTAGAGGAGCCTCTGTGCAGCACACTTCCAGAGCGGTTTAGGTAGATCCCTAGTCATATGTGGAGACAGGGTGACAGATATGCCTGCCTTCATGATGAAGTGTAGGATTTAAGAAGGGTTTTATAATGAGGCTTTAGCCATTGGTGTAGCAGTGGGTGTTTACACATGCCAATTGAAAATTGATTGTACAGCTGCACCTAAAATCCCAATACAGGCAAGACTAGGCCAGTTCTGCACTGCTTACTGACTTTTATGTACATGTCTTCTGCTTATAATTTATATTAGTGATGCACATTCTAGAGAAAAAGGAAAGGAATTATATGACTGGTTGTGCCATAATATACCTACAGTAATAGAACTAACGGGTGTGCATTGTTTTAATCAAAGCATGCCTTTTTAATTATGTTGTGTGCAAAAAAGCTGGAACAAGCTCCTGTTAATAACGTTCAGCATTTATATGACACTCTAAAGCTGGGGTGTCAAAGATAAGGCCCCCAGTGCTGGCTCTGCTGTGGATCCAGTGCCTGCTTGGATTGGTCTATGATTTCACTGTGGACAGTACTCACTTCAGCCAGTCTGGGACCTACGCTACACAGCATCTGCCCCAGCCTGGCTGGAGTGAGTGCTGTGTTTGTTTGCCCCCCAGTCTGATTTGGAGGAGGGAGAGGGAGGCGGGTATCCATGGGCCTGATCTAGCCTGCAGGGCAACCCCATACCTTTCATCTGGCCCAGGGAGCAGAACTTACTACAAACTTCCCTAGTTACATATTCTTCCCATTAGTCTTATACACTGTGGTATCTCTCCTGTGACCTGGTTTTTGCTTTCAGAAAGTTCAGCTTTTCTCATGTCAGATGGGAGAAAATATATATGAGCTGTAGTTTTTTCCTGGTTACACAACTTATAGTTTGACTTTGCAAGCTAAGAATGATGTGCTTAACCTCCACACAACTGCTGTACAACATTCAGAACTTAGTTTCCAGTATCCATACATAATCCATTTATTTGGAGTTTACAGTATAGGTATAGGTTCCAACACCATGGAACCTAAACCAGGTGGCTATGTATAAGACCAGCAACCATGAATGAATATGTGAACTTTTATTTTAATGTAATTACATTTTTTAATATGGCATTTGGTGTGCTTGTGAGATGCAGTGGCTCAAGTGTGCTACCCACAGAACAAGCAGTGTACAGCACAGACTATGAAGGTGCAAACTGCCTTATGTTTTCTTGCTATGTAGACCCCACCAATAAGCCCATTTCCACCAGGAAGCAAGTAGTTTATCCTCTGCATTCCCTTTCAGTCTGAGGTGCCAGGTAAGGATCCTGTACAATATGTGGACCAAGATTACCATTTCACTTCACACTGAGCCATGCTAACATGGGCTGCATTTGAATACAGAGGCCCTAGAATGATCTATATTCCATAACTAAGCCCTTCCCACTAGTCTCCAATAAATATGTAAGTCATGTCTTGGTCCAGGAGAAGTGCTGAGGTGGGGTTACAATGAAGTGGAGGCTCAAACTAATTCTCTGCGAATGTTGCACATATATCTCTTCTATACGTAGAACTGAGTTAGTAGCTCACCTAGGATTTCTGCTTTTCCACCTCAATATCTTCATGTTTTGAAATATCTGCCTAGTTTTTTGGCTTTTGTGAATACTGTTCTGAAACACTGCTGTTAAATGGCTATTTTGCTCTCTTTTTTTTGTTTATCCAAACACGTTGGTTTCCTGTGATTTTGAGATGTGTTGTCTGATGCTTGTCACTACTATTTTGATCTGACTGAAAATATCTTTTAAAAATAAATCCTATTTTGGTGAATGTAATTATGAAAAGGTTTTCTTTAATTGCTCGTAATTTAAAATAGGGCCTAGAGAAAGAATACTTTTTTTTTTTTTTTAATGCTTCTTCAGTACAGGGTTTTTTTTCCTGTGTTGTAAAAATGGGAGTATCATTTTAAAACGTAGTTTCGGTGCCATTTAGGAATGCAAAGAGGAACAAAGATTTCCTCTTTCCTCATATAGTTAAAGGGTTTCACTGGTATGTAAATGTTAATTCCTGACTCCTAATAGGGCATTTAAAACAGTAACCCTTATCCTTCTGTAAGCCTAAATTTTGGCTGTCTCAAATTATTAATTTTACAAAGATGTGGTTGTGTGTGTAAAAAAGCCCAGACTTGAACCCTGTTTTCTAATTTTCACAACCTGTTGGTACAAGAAAGCAGTCTTTCCATCCTTACTTTTTGCCCTTGAACCTGAAAAAAACAGGAAGCGTACTGGGAAAGCATGAGCCTGTCCATTTAAAAATGTGTTTTGCCTAATGCTGACAAGCAGCTTCTCTTTCAGCAGGTCTTGGAATGCCTCCATTTGAAGGAGGAAAGGATTGAATGTGTGCTTGGGAAAAAAGAAGCCTAGACATTTAGGCTGCTTACAGATATGCTCTCCGCCCCCCCCCGCTGTACTTTAACCTCCATGCACCAGGCCCGGCACATATCTAGAAGAGGCATTGCATTAGTTGGACCCGGCTCTGTATAGATCGGATGCTTTAGTAGGGCATTTATGGCGCTTGTATCTAATAGCTGATTGAATCAACTACATATTAGATAAAAATGCCAAAAAGCCCCTCTGAAGCACCCAATCTATATAGATGTTGCAGAGCTGGGTCAAACTAACATGCTGGTGCTTCCAGTAAAGTGCGTTATTTTATTTGATTTTATTTTTTTTCTTTCATGTCTGTCAGCAGCCTTAATTGTGGCCTGCAATAATATATGCCCAGCGCTCTTGCATGGTTTCCATTTCCCTCAGGATTCCTGAACGTGACTGAAAGCCTTGATCTGAAGGACAGCTGGACAATAGAATTTTAAAATGGGTGGGTTAGATTGGCTCAGGCTGTGCTTGGTTGAAGTAAAATGAGTTGGATTGTGAATGTGTGCTGAATAGAACTGAAAAGATATACTATATCAATAAGAGCATTTAAAACTAAAATAATATTGACAGTTTCCACATAATGCAGTAACACAAGCTAGTGGAAAACTGAGGCATATCAGAATGACCCCTATAGAACTATTACAGCAGCATAAATCAATGCCTTTGATCCTCCATTATCTACATATGGAGAGTTAATGCAGCAGTCTTTGATTTAAGAATAAATGTACAATTTATTTTTCATATCTAATAGAGTATTTCTTATTCTGCTTAAAATAATTTAGTGGGAAAGGGTGGAGGAAGCCCTTAGTCCTATGAAAGAAATCAAGTTGAAAATACATAATCTATTCCATAGCATGCTGCAAATGACCCAAAGAGTGAAGGCATGGATGTGCATTTTAAACCAATGATATACAGAAGTCTACATTAAATTATTTTCCCAATTCATCATTAACATGGTTTATTTTCTGCCAAGATAAAAGATGAAGCTTAAATTGAACTGTAGAAAGATAATGCTGCTGTTCAAATATCTTTTGCTGTTTCTGTATTTATCCAGATTCAAGGCGACTGAATTTAAGACAACCCCCAGTAACTTGATTTTGTATGTGGAAAATTATACACTGCTGCCTGTCCTCTTTCTGCTAGTCCCAGGTGCCTGCCCTCTCCCCTCCCTGCCTGCCTCCAAGCTGCCTTCCCCCTGTGTGCCTGGCCCCCCAACTCTCTTAGATCTAACTTGCCATAGTTAGATCAATCCAAATGTAATGTTTGTATGTACCCTTAGACTGTAGTCTTAAGGTAAACCTTCTACATTTATCCCTAGGCTTTAGATCGGCTTCATAAACAGAAGGTAACAGTGGCCACGTCTACTTGAGACATTGACTATGCAGTCGTTACTGTACAGTTATTTAGTGCCAGTAAAAGTACTAAATGACTGTGCAGTAACCAGAATAATCAGAGGTCTAGTTACTGCGCAGTAGTGCTGACAATAGTCTTTTTGGGACGCTACTGCTCAGTAGCCTGATTCAACTGCACAATAACATCACGTCACAGTTCTTGCGATGCAATGCTATTGAGCAGTAGTATCAGGCTACTGTACAGTCAGCATCTCTTGTAGATGCTGCCAGTGTGATTTAAAACCATTTGTATGCATTTAGTGTTTAATGTCAGGGGTCTCTGGTGCATCAGGTACATCTGCTTAAACATATACCCTGTGGCAAATCTTTTTTCTTTCTTCAAACAGAATTTAGGAAACCCAGCAGGCTACCTAGACAGGCTGTGGAATTTCCATCCTTGGAAATGGTTAAGAGTAGGTTAAACAAAAACGTAAATGGGATGGTTTAGTTAGAGCTTATCCTGCTATGAGCAGGGAGTTGTACCCACTATATGACCTCCTGAGGTCCCTTCCAGCCCTACTTTTTTGTGATTTATTAAACTGATCTTAATCTACAACTAGGCCTAGATCCAGATGCTCCTTGACTTTGGGGTGTTCAAAATTGACAATTGACTTTTATGGGTTGGGCTTATTTGTAATTTAAATATGCATAATTGTAACATGTAATAAAATAGTAAGATCTGAACAGTGATTAGAATGTAGACAGTATAGGAGACACTTAAATGCATGAAGCTATAAGCCCAAAAGGTAGCTATACGGGAAATTCTAAAAAATGTCACTCATTCTTTTCCTCAGGGAAGCCCTGAGATTTCTCTCTTTCCTTTCAGACCATTTCTGTTTGCCACTACTGCAAGCAGTCTCAGAGGTCTAGCACTGTAGTGACAATTCCCCCTGGCTAATTAGAACTGGATGTTTCTCCTTCTGGAGCCTACCAGTGGCATTATGTCTGCAAGAAGCAATTGCTAAGAAAAATGTGAAGCTTCTTTCAGCTTTTTTATCTTTCAGTACTTCCTGTTTTTTTGCTATCACCCATTAGTGAAATAGCTGAACACCTTCCCTGTAAAATCAGTACATAGTGACATCCTAAATAGATTTCCTATCCCTTCCTTCTATGGGTAAAAATCTCTGCTTGGACTTTGGCAATGTTTTTTGTTGTCTTTTGTTTTGTTTTTATGTTTCTTAACATATTTTACTTGTTTCTAGGGTTTTTCCTTTTATGTTGCTGAGAGTATTTCGATAGATGCAAACTTTCTGTGGTACAAGTCTGAAATGCTGAGACTGAAAAGCAATTTCTTGCCCTAATTGCAGGGGATATGATGGTCTCCAAACATAAAACACAAAGGGTAAAGAATGTAACTTGGAATGTAGCATAACCAGGTAAAAAGTATTTTTTTATTTGAATACATAAAAAAAACCCTGTATGAACCTGTATAGCCCCCTCCCCTCCCCTTTGGGGGAAAGGTATATATCCAATAGATAAATAAGATCTATATAAAATGTGCAAATGTTATTTTGTGTCAAAGTCCAAATTCTGGGTGGCCAATACTCTGCTATAAGAGATGGGTGCTCTCACAAGGAATCAGGTGCAGACACTCTGACATTTCTTTACACCTCATCACAGCTGAATCATGCAACTGGGGCAGCCTTCAGCATAAGCCCAGAGCATGGCTTGAACTTGTTCTAATGCGTGTGTAGTGGGAGACACCTTATCCACTCTGCCATCAATCACCCCCGTATGAATCTATGAATTAGGAGTAAGTGGATGAAATTAAACAAGGAGAACATTTAGGTTGAACAGGTTCCCAGTGTGGAGATCTTGTGCTGTGACAGAAGCGCTCCAAGGAAGGTTTGGAAAACTAATTGTTTGGAACAGTTCAAGCTCTAGTGTTTTGCCCAATTTGAACTGTAAAGGAACAATCCTGCTAAGGGAGGGGATTAGAGGGCTGAATACATGTTATCCCTCTTTACCCCCCAACATTGGACACTGGGTTACACCATTGAAATTGGTGAATAATAGGCGTCTGTGTATTTAAGGGTTGCTGTGTCCAAGAGGCTTATAGAAGGGGCTGATACTTGAAAAAATACGTTCTTCATCAGTTAGCTATTTAAAATGGCTTTATTTTATTATGAAGATCTTTTCTTATTCTTACCATAATATTCTGAATGGTTTTCAAAGAGACTAGTTTCCAGGTTTCATAAGCCCTTTCTACACGTTACAGGTATTGCACAATTAACTGGTTAATTCATAATTACCTTAAGCCCAGCTATGTGCTCAAAGTAGCTATCACACAATAAAAAACTTCAACTAGCTATAAAGTTAGACCTCAAAAATGTATATTAACTTTCTATCTGGTTGCCATTGAGTTTTAATTTGCACATGTTGCAAGGCCTCCCCTGCGGCTGGGAACCTTGTCAGCTGATGGGGCTACCAGCTACAGGAGTGCACCATGCCCAGTATGAAACCCTTGAGCCCAGGGGATTGTGGCAGCCATGATCCCAAGGTGCGGGGGGAGGGGTGCGTGAAAGCCCGGGGAACACACATGCCGCTGGGACTGAGACTCCCACCCCTGCCACTACACTGCGTTCAGCATGGGCAGCCTTAACAAAGGGGGAATCAGCTTCTTGCTGATGCAGGACTTGGCTCCCCTACCCTGGCAGTAAGGTTCTGTTGGATCTAATGCATGATCCCGCAATTGCACCTCCTGCCATGCACATGTGGCTCAATCATTAAGTCTACTCTGCTAAGGTAACGTGCTATTCTGTCAGAGGGCTATCTCATGGCTCACAATGTTTGTTCATACATGAGTGCTTGGTTTAATGTATTTTTCAGCTGAGGATCAGGAATATTATCAGAATTTAATAGCTTCTATTGGAAATGCTTTTGGCCTACATTGAATTTGTTGTGGTATTCTAGCAAGATTGCCTGAGTAATTAATTTAGTCACCCTTTAAATCTTTTTTCTATATGACTTTAAATCTATTTCACTATTCCACAGTTAACATATTCCACACTGAATATGTTCTGTTCATATTTAAAAGAAATCTTATGGTCAGAAAATGGACATGATTAAAAAAAAAAAAAGCCAAAAAAACTCTTATGCAATATACCTGCTACCTTTTTTCTTTGCTTACAAATGCAGTTTTATCTTTGCCTAAATCATTCTGGCACTAGAGCCAAAACAGCTATAACAGAATGAGATGGATGTTGATTCTTGTGCATTATCTTAAATATCTTATCATAAATACGTTCAGTTACAGAATTTGTATTATGTGTCAAGGAAGAAATCAGCTGGACTTTTAGAGTCCAGGCTGAACTTGCAGGGTTAGCTATTGTCTCTTTATTATATGTGTGAATGGAACAAATGTGATGCAGCAGTCATGATGCAGTGACCCTGGTACCTGCACTTGGTTTTCAGATGGCATAAATAATTAATATTTTGACACTCATACATGCTACAAAGGTGACAGAACAATATTTTTTCTCGTCTAAGGCATGATGTCAGTTCTACATGAGGTGACTGAGTGAAAGATGAAGTGCCTCTGGAAATGCATTGCTCTCTGTACTTTGAAAGAAACCTCTGCCTGTTAGGCTCGTGACTAATAATTTTATTTATAAAACACCCCTCATCAAAGCATGCATGGTATCAAACAACAATCATAAAACTATTTTTCATGAATTAATTCAGCTAGGATGCAAATAATGAATTCATGTGATCAATTGTTTGTACTTTATGTACTGGCAAATGTATCTTGCATGATATATTAAACCTAATTATAAATAATTCATTTTAGCAGCATCAGTGGAAGTCTCTGCCCTGAATTAGCAATGATGCAGAATAATGATGACAAAGTTTCAGCCCAGTCATAGCTTGCCGAATGATTCATCTGATAAAGACCAAGCCATGTGATCTGAAATAGTGTTGTATTGTTATACCCTGAGGGGATCAAAAGCATTTGGTGCTACTATATTGTTGGGTGAGAGCTACACCGTTAAAGTCCGACTTAGAGTGCAACTCCCATAATCTGAGAGTGAAGCTACGTGTTACGCTTAGACCAGGGGTGGGCAAAACACAGCTTGTGGGCCAGATCTGGCCCGCCAAGCACTTTCATCCGGCCTCTGGTGCCGGCGAACAAATTGTGCCCCACCCAGCCCTTCTGCCCATGAGGGTGTGAGTGAGGCACCCACATGTATCCCTCCCCAACATACCCTATTGCACCTCGCTCCCACCCTCGTGGGCGGAAGGGTGCGGCCCAGCCAGCACACAGCTTCTGGGCAGGGTGGCTGCTGCTGCTGCTATAGCCCCTGGGGACCTGCTCCGCTTGCCCAGTCTCCTGCTGGCTCTGGGCAGCAGGTAGGGAAGCGCGGGGCAGGGTGGAGCTACAGCTGGGCGGGAGCACAGGGCATGGGCCTGGGGCTGGCAGCAGTACAGAGCCCATGCTCAGAGGGGCAGCAGCAACACAGCTCAGGTGAGGAGCTTGTGGGTGTGAGGGAGGGTCGGGGCATGTGGGGACCCTCCATGGGCTCCAGAGCCCATACTCAGAGGGGCAGCAGCAACACAGAGCTCAGGTGAGGAGCTTGTGGGTGTGAGGGAGGGTCGGGGCATGTGGGGACCCTCCATGGGCTCCCTCCATGGTGCGCAGCTCCGGTAGATGGTGGCAGTGGTAGCAGCAGCAGATGGGGATGTTCAGGGCACTCATGCCCGGTGCAGGTGTCTGACAGGGCATGGCTCTGTTCAGCACTGCACATCGCAGTGAAGGGCGCAGCCTCTGCCCAGCTGTCTGTATTGCCAGTACTCTGTGCTGTGCATGCGCATCCCCTGCACTCATGTGGCACGGGAGGGAAGGCCCAGGCACTGGAGTCGGCTGCATTCCCCACCGGGGCTGCCCCTGGTGCTTTCCCCTGGAGGGTAGGGAAGGCAGGCTTCAGCACCTGGGGCTTCTCTCCTGTGCTTGGCAAGTGCAGGGGATGTGTGTGCACAAGCGCCCTGAGCATGCCCCCCTGCCTCTGCTGTACCATGAAGGGAGTGCATGGGGGGGTCACCATACCCCCCACACCCTCCCACGCCTTGCCCCCACAACCCTCTACATATACATGCCCCCCCACAACCCCCCACACCCCCTTAAAATTCCCCCACACTCTACCACACACACACACTATACAAGACTAAGAATTTTTTTTGAGTTATGTAATCACCTCTATATACACTATGTAAACACAAATCATGACAAAAATATTTTTTGTAATAAAATATGTTATAATAGGTGTTTGACTTCTAATGTATGATTTTGGTTTTTTCTGGTTTTAAGATTTCAACCCCCATCTCAAAAGGAGTATTTTTGCGGGGCAAGAGGGGGGACTTCTGGTGGCAAAGGTCAGGGGTTAGGGAGTGGGACTTCCAGTCTCAAGATGGTGACCAGGAGGGCGTGGAAACTGTCAAGGGGCAGGGCTAGCCATGTGGTCCTCAACAGCTCACTAAAACTTGTCAAGTGGCCCTCCACCCAAAATAATTGCCCACCCCTGTCTTAGATCATACTAAATCTGTGGAAAGTTAAGCAGTGTTAAAACCTGCTGTGAGCCACATTAAGGATTTATAATGTTTCTTGCCTGCACAGCTCTGACTCGCCACTAGAGGGCTGGTGCACATTGGTGTGACTAAAAGCCAGGACACCAGGGCTCTCCCTATTCTCTATCCCTTAGTTGGGGGAAAGGGCTGTGAATGGTGCTTGCTTCATCTCTGTGAAGCAGACTGAAGTTACCCTCACACAAGCTAGTCCAGAGTTAGCCCTCACCTGAAGTGATGTAACTTGAGGTGCTTGGAGGGTACTGAACACAAGTTAACAAGCTTTAACGTGTGGATGCTCATGTTTTAAGTTCTGTTAGTATGGTCTAAGTGTAATGTGTAACTTCACTATTAAAGACCGAGAGTGCCTTTGTATGAACTGGTAGGAGCTAGGGAAGGAGCAGTGGCTATTTTAAGGGTTTTACCTTAGGAGATGGAAGAAATTAGGTCACCAGGAAGGCATCACCTCTGTGAGTGAGCTGTTGGCCCCCATGTATTTGTGGTGGGTTCATGTAAGCCCTCTTCCTCCATCCCAAGTCTCTTCTTTGCACAGATTCATGTCTCAACCCTATAGGAGCTCTTTTCTCTTTTAATAGTCGTGGTGGGAACTGCTGGTTCTTTAAGTCAATCAAGTGTGGGTTCAATGTTATTTGAGAACTGGTGTGGAGAGTCAGTGAGGAGCCAATGTTCCAGACCGCTAGCTGTGCTCATAGTTTGTCTTAGTAAAAAGCAAATCAGACCCTTTATCGACAGTCAGGCACATACTGATGGTATGGAAGAACTTATTCAACTCTGTTTGAGAAAATAGATGGACTCTTCATCTTCATCCCTCTTTCATCTGCATCTCATTGTTGTAGGGGGGCAGTTTAGGACTTATTCAGGGCTGATAAAGGGATTAAATTTATCATCTGGACAAAAAGATTTAGAGCAGATTCAGGACCTGAAATGCTTGTTTGAATAAACTAGAGTGAATAGTGGACTGGGGGAAGAAGCTGGGGTTTTTATATACTGGGGACACAGCTCCCTTTCCCCAGCTCCCTAGACTTCATACGAACAGAAGGGATCTCATCAGTGGGCTGAGGACCAGGTGGGGTCTTAACCGCAAATCTCTGCTAGGTAGAAATGGCTGAGGCAGGAATTTTGAGCTGGGTTATTCGTATCAAAATTGCTGCATATTTCCCAGCTGAGTCAATAAGGTTGCAGCCTAATTAAATGACATCCTGTCTTTTCACCTGTCCAGAACAAAGCATTTCTCTGCTGTCCTCATTTTTATTTATCATACTCTTAGGTGATATGCTGCTCTGTAGTCAGTCCCTAGCCTGGTACATTTTAGGGACAAAGATTTCTTAGTGAAAGATATTCTTTAGAACACTGTTTCCCTTTATCGCACGTTGTATACTTGGCTCCAGTTAGATACATGAGTGTTTCACAACTTCTACTTCTCTTTATAACACTCCTGTGAGGCTTGGAGGTTCGGGCGCTCTCCTAGGGTGGAACCTGTCTTCTGATCTTCATTACAAGATTGCTTATGTATTTTATTAATAACTATTTAATGTAAAAATGCAGGGACAGTTTTGGGGTCAGGGGCTGGAATTCAGGTCTCCTTAGCCTAATGGTTAGGGTACTCATCTTGGATATGTAGTCTTGCTCTCTTTGGGTCAATGAATTTGACTTCTTTTTTGTACAGCTTCAGGTGTCAGTATAAGAGTGTTTCTTCCTTGGAATAGCTTGAAGTCTGGTGGATAGGGCACTCTCATAGGAGGTAGGAGGAGGTGGGTTGAATTCCCTGAGGCAGAGAAGGGAATTTTCCTTTAGACTATTGTACACAAGGAAGGAATTTAGTTATCTTCTGGCTAATGCTTAAAATAAATGAGCAGCTGTTTTTTTACGGAAGTGGTTAAATGCTGAACTCCAGGAGAGGCTTCTGCCATAGGTGGCTCTCTGCAGCCCAGACTTAGGCACCTCTCAGAACTGGAGAGGGGCAGGATTCAGGCATGCTTCTCTTGCTGCTTTTTGTTTCCAGGCTTGTCATTTGAAGGCTTGTGAATTTCCCCTGAAAATGTGGTATATCTCATCCAGTGCACCAAATCGAAAAAGTGTAGGTGAACCCAGGCAAAAACCACATACCAGAATGAATGATCACATGAAAAAAGATTAAGGACAGAGATACATAACTGGGTGCAAGAGAATGCTTTTCACAAAACAACCAATCACTTTCTTATTTCACTACCCTTTTCCTCAAGGGAGATTTACAAGAAACCTTTAAAAGGCAAGTCTGGGGGACAAAAGTTCATAAACTGGCTGGACACTAAGAACAGATGTGTACTTCATGTTTCACTATAAGTTACCTGATTGTTGCTAATCTGTCTTCACACCACAGGCGATAATGATCCTCTTTCCTTTTGAAATGTTTTGACCTTAATCTTGCTATCCTTTCTTCTGTGATTTTTCTGGTCTGTTAGTTAGTCCTGAGAATTTCTCTCTTCTCTAATTTCACAGCCCTGCACACTGTTTTTTGTCCTTGCCGTGTCTGCTTTTTCTTCAGATCTGAAGAATGCTCTGCATTTGAAAGATTCCCTATGTCTATCCCAACCATGCAGTAAGTCTAATAAAAATCCTTGCTGCAGTGCTTTGAATACTATCTTGTCACAACCCAAGGGTGTGATTTTTGTTTTGTGAGTGCTTCGGCACTGCTAAATTGTTCCCGCTAAATTGCAGCTTCTTTGCATGGTGGAGTTTTCTGCTGCAGAGGAAAGCCCCGGTGCAAAAGAATTCCCGCCACCAGTAGCTTTCTTTGCAGGGTGCATTTCTTTGTTGCAGCACAGAAATGCACGTTGCAAGGAGTTCCCGCCATTCGTATTCAAATTTGTGCCCCACCATTGGCTAGTTCTAAATTATTCCCACGTGGCGGCTAGTGATTGGCTTGCTAGCCGTATAAAAAGCTTGAGTGGTTTCTGCCCAAGTTGGAGGACTCCACGAACACCAGGAGGAGGAGACTTCACGTCTCGTGAAGATCTCTAAGCGCTGCAGAGCCTATTGGACCCAGCGTGAATATCAAGAAGGCAACAGGGGTCTGATCAGCCTCTAGCCTCTCCCCGTCACCGAGCGCAATCCTTGACGTATCCCTTTCCCTGCGCGCACAAGTTCCACGGAGCCTAGCAAACTTCGTGTGAGTCTATTCAGAGCCCTTTTCTTCAAGTACTTTCTTCGGTTGGTGCGACGGGCTCGCGGTTTAGAGCCTCCAACCGGATGGGCTAGAAGAATGTTCACGGGAAGGAACTCTAGTCCGCCTCTCTTCTTTTCTATCTGTAACTGCAACTCAAGCAAGTTTTCCTGCCTGCACCGCGACCATCTTCGATGTAAGTAAATAATCTTAAATCAACCATTACACGTCCGTGACTAATTCTAGCGTGTCGCCTGTTTTCTCCGACCCAGCGTGCCCGGGCTGCTGGCCACAGCCCGTGCGGCGCGAAAAAGGGCCCGGATCGCTCCCAACCCGCACATATCTGAGGCACTTAACTCTACCCTTTTACTATACACCTCACTCAGGGTGGAGGGTTCCACTCTGGGGGCCCAGTGCCTAAATATTAGGCATTGCAGTGCATCACAAAGCACAACCTCTTTGTTGATCTAGCTGCGAGTGCCTTAACCCAGGTCATATAGGAAGTCTGGCTCGGGAGGAGCTGGAACCTAGGTCTCTCAAGCCTTAGGCTAGAGCCCTAACCACTGGATCAACTTGCCTCTCCTGCCTATTTTATATAATGTTGAGTGGATGGCTTGAGAACAAGAGGTGAATTTTTTTTAAAGGGGATTGTTTCTGACTCCCCTTTAGCTTACATGTCAACTTGTAGTAATATTTATGTCTGTGTTTACTATCTGTGTATCTGTCAGAGGTGGCAAGTACATTTTATAAATATCCTGATCTTGTGACCTCCTCCATAGCATAACACCTGATGCTGCTTGCATTTATGCCTAAAACGCTGTTCATGCTTGTAAAATTTTCTTCAACTCCAAGATGTCTTTTTTCTTTCTTTTTTTGAATGCCAGCGCTTTAAATTCAAGGGGAAGCTTCAAAAGTCAAACTAGTGAAATAATATTCTGCAACTTGAATTTAGTTAACAACACTGTTGATTCCTGACCAAGAAAAACATCCATTTCATTCTCAATATGACTTCTGCAGGAATTGTGTGAGAATAGCCGAGGACATATTTTGACCATTATGAAGTAGAACTATAATGTAATGGAACAGTTTTTAAACCAGTTCATAGGAAATAACGCAGATGGGAAAAGGTGATTTATATGTGATCAGTGGTATATATCTGTATAAAGAGCACCTTCTAGATAAGGCTGATAGTACTTACCTAGTACTAGCATTCAGTTCATTAGGGCACGTCTGAGCCAAACTGGGTAAATCAGCCTGTACAAGCTGATCCCCTGCTGTGTCTCAAACTCGGCACGTCCCAAGGACACGATCCTCCATGCCCAAAGGGAGGTAATCCCAACAAGGATCAAAGGGGACAAGAGGGCGCAAAAACCCCCATGGTTCACCAAAAGCATATGGGAACGTCTCCTAGTTAAAAGGGAGGCGTACACCCAATGGAAGGGAGGGGCCATCACCAGGCAGTAGTATACCTCAGTTGCTCGGGGCTGCAGGGGGGCGGTCAGGAAGGCCAAGGTGGAGATGGAACTGGGACTAGCTACCCAGATCAAGGACAACAAGAAGTCCTTTTTTAATTACATAGGGGGCAAAAAGAAGGTACCGGGTAACGTGGGGCCTCTGCAAGACACGCTAGGAAATCTGGTTGTCGCACCAGATGACAAGGCTAACCTATTTAACGATTTCTTTGCTTTCACTTTCCTGAACAGGGACCAGATCAGCCCGTCCGCCGGGACCCGCTTAGGCCCCGGGGGAGGCGCACCCAGGCCTAGGTTCAGTGAGGATCTAGTCAGGGAACTTCTGGAGGGACTGGATATATTTAAATTAGCTGGTCCTGACAATCTCCACCCCAGAGTGCTGAGGGAATTAGCAGAGGTCATTGCGGGACCCTGGCATGGCTTTATGAGCACTCATGGTGCTCTGGTGTGGTGCCAGAGGACTGGAAAAGGGCCAGTGTGGTTCCCATTTTCATAAAAAGGGAGGAAGGAGGACCCAGGAAACTATAGGCCAGTTAGTCTTACCTCGATCCTGGGTAAGCTTTTTGAGAGAATTATCCTGGTGCATGTCCATGAGGGGCCAGCAGGGGAGGTTATGCTTAGGGGCAACCAGCATGGGTTCATTAGAGGCAGGTCCTGTCAGACCAACCTGGTGGCCTTATATGACCAGGTCACAAAATCCTTAGACGCAGGGGTAGTAGTGGGCGTAGTCTTTCTGGACTTCAGGAAGGCCTTCGACACTGTCTCTCACCCCATTCTCATTAAAAAACTAGGGGACTGTAGCGTCAACACCCACACAGTCAAATGGGTCACTAACTGGATGGAGGGCTGCACCCAGAGAGTGGTGGTGGATGGGTCATTTTCGACCTGGAGGGATGTGGGCAGTGGGGTCCCCCTGGGCTCGGTCCTTGGACCCGTGCTGTTCAACATCTTCATCAGTGACTTGGACAAGGGAGTAAAGAGCACCCTATTCAAATTTGCTGATGACACTAAGATGTGGGGGGATGTGGGCACGCTAGAAGGGAGGAATAGGCTGCAATTGGACCTAGACAGGTTACAGGGGTGGGCAGATGAGAACAGGATGGGTTTCAACACTGACAAGTACAAGGTGCTGCACCTGGGGAGGAAGAACCAGCAGCAGACCTACAGGCTGGGGAACTCCCTTCTCGTCAGTGCAGAGGCAAAAAAGGATCTTGGAATCATTATTGATGCCAAAATGAACCTGGGCTGACAGTGTGGGGACGCGGTCAGGAAGGCCAACCACACCTTTCATGCATCCACAGATGCATCTCAAACTGGTCCAAGGAGGTGATCCTCCCCCTCTATGCGGCACTAGTCAGGCTGCAGTTGGAGTACTGCGTCCAGTTCTGGGCACCACACTTCAGGAAGGATGGTGGACAGCATTGAGAGGGTTCAGAGGAGGGCCACCCGCATGATCAGGGGGCAGCAGGGCAGGCCCTACAAAGAGAGGCTAAGGGACCTGAACCTGTTCAGCTTCCACAAGAGAAGGCTGAGGGGGGATCTATTGGCCGTTTACAAACTCCAGGCAGCGTTACTTCACTGTCAGGGAGGCTAGGATCTGGAACCAACTTCCAAGTGAAGTGGTGCTGGCTCCTACCCTGGGGGTCTTTAAGAGGAGGTTAGTCAAACAACTTGAACGCCTTGCCGGGGTCGTTTGACCCCAGTACTTTTTCCTGCCATGGCAGGGGGTCGGACTTGATGATCTGCTCAGGTCCCTTCCGACCCTACCAACTATGAAACTACTCTCTGTTATTAGTAGGGGTGCACTGATAGAGATTTTTGGGCCAGTACTGATGGCTAGTTTTTAAGTAGCCATGTTGGCTGATACTGATCCAATTGTTGACATGTGCCTGGCAGCTTGGACAACAGCATCTGACAGGTAAGTCTGTTGTGGGGGAGGAGGCAATGGGTGTGGGGGGTGCAGATTGAGGCCCCTGCGGTGAGGGAGGGAGAGGGACTGGGGCAGGGTGCAGGATGGCGCCTCGAGCGGCTCATCCAGGGGGTACAGGGGAGGGGGCAACTCCTGCTGCTGCATGCATCCTGGGAGGGCATGGGTGGGGGGGTGTGTTCCCAGATCTGTGCATGGGGCAGGACGGGCTGCCTCTGCAGGCTGGGGCCAGGGCTGCACCCATATCTTCCTGGTAGGGGTCTGGGCCAGGCTGTGCTGGGGCAGGTGGTACTGGGAGGGGAGCTACGGGGGGGGAGGGCTGCAGCCACCCCAAAACTTGTTGTAGCCTGCCCAACCCACCCTCCCAGTGCTGCCATGCCCGCCTCGAGTGCAGCCTGGCCCAGTCCCCGCTAGGAAGAGCACATCTGCAGCCCACATTGGCAGCTTGCCCTTGTCTCTCATGCAGATCTGGGGGCACCCCCCATGCCCTCTCAGGGTTTGTGCAGTAGCGGGAGCTGGCACCCCCTCCCTGCACTCCCCGGACAAGCCGCTTGTGGCTCTGTCCTATGCCCCGCCCCAGCTGTGCAGCACCTGCCCCTGCCCCAGCCCCACTCCCTCAATGCAGGGGCCTCAATCTGCACCCCCCTACACCCCTTCCCTCCCCCTGCCCCTTCCACCACAACAGACTTACCAGCTGGATGCTGCTGTGCTGTGCTCCTGGCTGCCTGCATGCTGTGCTGTGGCTGCGTGCATGTATGAGGGCGTTTATCAGTGACATTGGCCACATCAGCCAAAACCTCCCGATTGCCGATACTGTTAATTTTCCTTATATCAGTGCTGATCTGATATGGGACTGATGTATCGGTGCACCTCTAGTTATTAGGATTGTCTTTTATAAGACCTTGCTTTAGTTGGTTAAAACTTGGCATTGGTGATGTATAGGGGGTGCATGCATGTGCATGTGCACCCCCTGAACGTGGCAGTGCACCCTCTGTGAAAAGGCACCACTGGGGGGCGGTGGCTGCTCGCCACCCCCCCTCGCCGCCGATAGCTCTGGTGGCATCTGCAGTTGGTCACCGACCAATGGTCTGTGCTCGCCACCCCCCTCTCCTGCTGCCGATAACACTGTGGCCACCTGTGGAAACCCCTTGCTTGCCACCACCATGCTCCTGCTGCCAACAGTGTCGCCGCCACTTGCAGGAGCTCGTCGTGCCCCTCCAGCCTCCGGGGACATGTGGCGTTCATGCAGCTTGGTAAAAAGCTTCATTCAGGTCTAAATCTTCCATGCTGTGTGTCTAGATCAGACTGTATTATTTTGAAAATGAACAATCAAAATGATTCAGCCATTTCCAAGAACAAACATAGGCAGAACACTTCTTTGCTCATGTTAAAAAGGATGTTGATTTTCTTTTTGAATAGCTTTTGTATCCCCATATTATAGAGCAGGGACTTTGAATTTCTAAGGGGCATCTTTTGCATTGGAGATGTGCTTTTAGATATCTCTGAGAAAATCTGCCCAAATTTGAGGAAGTCTTAAGCATTTGAAAAACCAGTTTGTTTATACATGGAAGATACTTTTTTATTTTAACAACTAAAGATTCCTGGGCATGTCCCAGGCCAGGGCTGAGCAGAACTTTCCCTCTAATTGCCATTCTTGGTTGCTTTGGACTATACTAGGTCCATGAAACAGAAGGGAGAACAAGGATCCTACCTCTCCTGGCTATCAATGCACCCTTGCTGGCCCAAGCTACATAGATGATAATGTTGTCTGAATCAAATGCAGAATGGACAAACTGGCTTTCTGGAGCATGGAATAAAAACTGTCCATTGTGATAAGAATTGAGGTTTGGCAAGTAGAAGTGAAGGATTTGCTGTTGGGGAAAGGTTTGGATTGACTTGGTAAAGAGCCTGGGAACTGGAGTTGGAGACTAGGACTAGGGCCAGAGGAGCAGAAGCCAAACTGGCCAGAAAAGCCCACTAGGACATAGTCATCTTCAGGAAATGAAACCTAAGAGTTAGATGTTGCCATCTCTCTGCTATCAACAATTAGATATGAAACCTACTGACAGTATGCATCTCATCTCTCAGTTGTGCTGGTCCACAGCAATAATAAACTGTAATCCTTTATCCATTCATCTGTGATCACTTGCAGGAGTAGTAAATCATTGAAATGCTGTGATATTGAAATTAGTACTTTACATAATCATCCCATGACCTCGCAATGCCACAATAGTACTCAACACATGCTAAACTGTTCAAACATACATTTGCTCACATTTTAACTGCATTAGTTTTAAGTTGAACATGTGACACGACCCTATTGGAACATTATGAGCTTGCTGATGGCACCACAAGCCAGAATGTCTGTTTTTTTACTTTGCTTTTTTAAGAAATCTAGAAAGGGATGCACAAGCGTGCTCTCGCGCATGCTCGCTCTCTCTCTCTCTCTTTCTCTCTCTCTCTGTTATACCTATGTGCCCCATTATAAGAGATTATTAAAATTACCACATCATAAATTCCAAAGTGGAGAAATGTCCAAATTTATTTGAACCCTTTGAGTGTATGTGGGATGATACTGTCTAATTACATGATTACATTCTGCATTTTTTTTTTTTGGCCATTTCCTCACTCTTGCCTCCTCTATTGTGCAGGAAGGACAGTGCTGGCTTAAGAAGCAGCTGTTTAATTTTTTTTTCTTTTCATTGTTCACAAATAGCTGCAGGTCTTATTTACTGCTGACAGTTCAAAACCTACTCTGAAGACAGAATAATTTCTTTCTTCATTGTTTTTTCTGCAGTGATCTTCACCACAGGATGTGTGCGCTCCAGCAATGTTAATGAATTAATTTTCCAAACACTCTTGAGCAGAAGAGATGGAATTATTATACTTATTTTACATATGGAAACAAGGACATAGAGACATTGTGTTGAAAAAGAGCCCCTAGTGTGAGTGCCCAAGTTGAGATGCCAATACTTGGCTTTTTAGGGTACTCAATCTTATACAGTATTGTATACGTTCAAAGCATAGCTCCTCTTATTTCAGTAGCAGATGTGGGTGCACATCCTGCAAAGCAGGCCCAAGATTTTTTGGGTACTCCTGTTGAGTACCCAGAAAATGAAGAAAGCAGAGTGAGCATCCAAGCGTGACTTGTGTAACATCACACATCTAAGGCAAAGACGGGGTAGAATCCAGTTCCCCATGACAGTTCACAACTTATCTTAACTACTAGGGTCTCTCTCCCAGCCACCCCTATCTAATTTCATTATTTTCCTTCCAGCTTCTGTGACAAATGAGGCAGAGATTTTTGCACCCATCAGCTTCCTTCAGTAGGCAACTCTGAGTCATCCCCAGAGCAGATCCATCAGGGGCATAGAACAAAGTGAGAGAAATAGCATGTGGTGATGCAGGTGGACTGTGCTGCTGTGCATACACAAATGGGGGTTTCATTAGCCCCTTATAACTGTCATTTCACAGCTTTGAGAACTTGAAGTTGCAACTTTTAATGAATAGGGGTACACTGATAAAGCTTTTCTTGACTGATACTGATAGCTGATTATTAACCAGCCATATTGGCTGATACTGATCTAATAGCTGATTTACAGGAATGCAGCCCTGCAGCTTGGAGAGCAGCGTCCTGCTGGTAACTTAGTGGCAGGGGGAAGGGACTTGGGGGGTGCAGATTGAGGCCCCCACGGTGAGGGGGGGAGGGGCTGGGGCAGGTGCTGCCCAGCCAGGGCAGTGAATGCAATCCCAGGGCCAGGGCCAGGAGCGGGACGGAGCCAAGGGTGGCTTGTCCAGGCAGTGTGAGGGGTGTGTGAGAAGGAGGGATGGCTCCCCATTGCTGTGCC
This sequence comes from Alligator sinensis, assembly GCF_000455745.1. Classification (NCBI taxonomy): domain Eukaryota; kingdom Metazoa; phylum Chordata; order Crocodylia; family Alligatoridae; genus Alligator; species Alligator sinensis. Next base: position 259,958 of record NW_005842691.1, read on the forward strand.
ACCCCCAGGGGAGGCATGGGGAAGCATGTGCCCCCCCTGGATTTGTGCGCAGGGTGAGGGCAGACTGCCTGATCTGGACTTGGGGCCAGGGGCTGCCCCAGCCTAGGGGGAGCTGGGCCAGGGCTGAACTCAGAGCAGACAGAGGCAAGGCAGGTGGTGGCACTGGGAGAGGTGGCTATGGGGGCGGGCCATAGCTCCCCAAACTGCCCCCCAGTGCTGCCCCTGCTTGGGCCACTCTGCTCTGCTATCTTTCCTTTGGGAGCCCCCTTGTGGAATGGGTAGCTCAGGGCTCCTGAGGGAAAAGTGCCCTCCATGCCCTTCCCCCCCCCCCCCCCCCCAGACTTACCAGCAGGGCGCTGCTCTCCAAGCTACTGGGCTGCATTCCTGGCTGTGTGCATACTGCAGCTGCGCACATGCATGTGGCATTTATTGGTTACACTGGCCAAAAATGCTCATGGCTGATAATGTTAATTTCCTTTTATTGGTGCCAATCCTATATGTGACTGATATATTGGTGCACCTCTATTAATGACCTCTTAATGTATGAGGCTGTTTCAGGAATTAATGGCAGTTTTGAAATAAAACCATTTTGTGCTTTATTGGACAAGCTACACAGCAGCAGGGAACACTGATGGTAACATTGTCAAACATACCCATCGTTTACGACTATGTAGCGCAGCAGTGTGGTCATTGCACCCATGATTTTATTTTGAAATTGCCATTACTTTCTGAAACACTCTTGTAGTTTCTTAACATAAATTTTGAAGTGTTTGTGATGCAAATGACTCATGACTCCATGTATATGACTCATATTGTAATTATGAGTTGTTATGAGCGCTCTGTGGTCCATTTGATGAAGCTTATGATATTTACATATCCTAAGGTAGTATTTATGTCAGGGCCATCCAATTTCTTAATGGCTGGGAGCTGCATTAATAGTGACGGTGCTGTGGAGTGTTGCACCAGTGGAGGCCATAGTACCCACACCTCTGCACGTGCAAACCTGCTTGGCACCATGTAAGTGGGTGCTTCTTCCCCCCACACTGCTGTACTGTTTGGGTGGGTGGGCAGGTCACCCCTTCACCCTCACCTCCTCAACTGCAGAGCCTTCTCCTGCATCATAGCACAGGCTCCCTCAGAACTGCAGGTTGTGCTGAGCCCCGTTGCCCTGTCCTTCCGTACCTCCTTTAGGCAGAGGGGGCAGGAAGTGAAAGCCAGAGAAGAGACAGGGACTCAGGAGATCTTAGCTTCAGCAGCAGCCAGAGCAATGAGCAGTGATGGGCCAACAAGGGCAGCAGACTGCAGTCCCAGCAGCCAGGGGGAGCCTTGGGGTTGCAGATTAACTCCTTATGGGTCACAATGGGCCCACAGACCACCAGTTGGACAGTCCTGATAGCTTTGTTGCATACATGAGAGAAATAAAGGAAAAGTATGGAAAGTGTCAATATACAATACTTTACATGTTCCAAAAGGTAGTGCACGCAACACTGTTCAAAATATGCCTAAAAAACTAAGAGGAGTGGGAGGAATCTCATAATGAAGGATGGATGGTAGTCTAAAGAAGGTGTTAGGGGAGAATTGTGTTGGAGAATCCCACTCACCTTAAGGGTTGGGTCACTTAATTCTTATCCGATCCAGCAAGTTGTAAAAGAGGGAGCATTGTGCACTAGGGTGGGGAGGCATTTTAAAATAAATACAGATTTTAGTTGTGGTAGTTCTAGATGACCCTAGACCAGGAGAAGGCAAAATATGGCTTGTGGGCTGTATCCGGCTCGTGGAATGACTTTTTCTGGCCTGCGGTGGATTTCTCAGTCCTGCCTGACCCAGGCACCCTCCGGGCTGTGGTATATCGCACCACCCCCAGGTACGCAGTGGGGCAGGGGCAGCTCAGCAGCTGGACTGTATTTCTGGCAACCCAGGTGGCAGTTCCTTCCAGCTGCCACCACTGCTGGCACCAGCCCCACGGTACTGATGGGGATCTGCGCACACAGTTGTGCCTGCGGCCCACCCCATGACTGCTCTGGACTCACCCTGGCCAGCGTGTATCAGCTCTGGACCAGCCAGAATGCATGTGCATAGTCCCGATCCTGGCCTACCCTGTGCCTGTTCCAGACTGCCCACCTATGCTGAGCAACTGTTATTGTAGCTTGTCACATTTATCTTTAATTGTACCTGCTTGAGTGGGGAATTACAGTATTGTTTGAACTTTTCTTTTATATGCAGCCTTATTGAAGCTTAAGTTTTTGTATAGCCTTATTATTATTTGAACTTTTCATTTTGCTTGTTGTCTGTATTATCAGTTAGCCTTGAGCTCGCTTTCACAGGCAGCTTATGTTGCAGTATTATCAACATGTTCGTGTCAACTGTAGGGCTTTGTTACCAGCTCAAATTAACAGAACTTGGCACTAACCAACTGAACTGGAGGGATGAAATGATTGGATATGTTAATGAAAGGTGATAAAAGGGTGCCAGTGGGGCAATGCCCAGAGTAAGACACTGGTAAAAGACCAAATTAGGAGGTGTGCATGTGATGGGCTGTTGGAACAAAGGAATATGCTGACAGAATGAAATATGAACAGTGTGATGCTCGTAGGGAAACCAATCAACAGTATGCAGAAACAAAGTGTCATCAGAGGAGTAAAGTTAAAGAAAAGCATAAAAGGGGGCAACAAGAAAGTGTGTTGTCATCTCTCCAGCAAACAACATCTGTCTGGATTGTGCCAGCCATAAAGATTACTCGTGGATGACCACCCTCTACTTTCAGAATTACTGACTGGCCATCAGACCCTTTGGTGGAGTAACATCTGGGATTGGGTGTGATCATTGGACTAAGTGTTTTTAGGTGCTACTAAGAAAACTTTTGACATATTAATAAAGTCAGATTTTAGTTAAGTGTGTGTGACGTATTTCATGTTCACACTGGGTTAATGATGCTTTAGCGATCCCTTAGTGCCATCTGGTGGACAGTGGCAGTAACATAATGGCAGCAGCAGCAGCAACTGGGCAGAAGCTGCTGCTGGGTGCAGGGGAAAATTGGCTGCTGCCCCCTCACTGTTTCTGGGCCTTTCTTGCTGCAGCCGCCCGGAGCGCATGCCCAAGCTACCCTGCAGCTCTTCTCAGCCACCATCACTGATACCTCTGGGCTGCCCAGCAGGGCAGCAGTGGCAGTGGAGAGGAGCCGCAAGGCAGCCCAGGTGCGGGTTCCAGGCGGCTGCAGCAAGAAAGGCCCAGCAGTGGGAAGGGGCAGGTGGCCACATTTCCCCTGCACCCAGCAGCAGCTTCTGCCTAGCTGCCGTTGCTCAGCATGGGTGGGTGGTCTGGAGCAGGCATTGGATGGGCCAGAGTTGGGGCTTTGTGCATGGGTTCTGACTGCTCCATTCTGGCCAGAGTGGGCATGGGGTGGGCCAGGGTTGAGGATGGGGCCGTGTGCTCAGCTGTTGCTGGTGGCAGTGGTAGGGAGCAGTCACAAGGCATTCAGGCTCTGGGCTGTTATGGGGTGGGAGGGGGGTGGAGTGATGACTGGTCTGCAACAGCTCCCCAGAACTGTCTGTGTGGCTCATGGGCCCAAATAATTGCCTGCCCCTGTCCTAGACCAAAACCCAAGAGCTAATTACCTCCTCATTCTGGTGCCAGGTACAGACACTACACTTTTTATCTGTACAAGTGATGGTAAACCGGTCTATACCCATAACTGAACAGAAGTTTGGCGCACACAGTTAAAAAATGGTAGAACCTGGTCTAAGATTTGTTTCCCCACCGAAGGGTCAATGTGTGTTCTGTTTGCTACCAATCTAAGCTACAGTGCTTACAGAAAACTTTGTAATTTAGGTCAATTCTGCCTCAGGCTTTTTGAATGTCTGTACCTAGCCTGGGAGTTAAAATGTTTGTCCAGACATAGCTTAGAGTTTTTGTCTAATTCCAATGTACATAGTAGCAGTGATGGCTCACAAGAACAGAAGTTTGTATCTGGGCTGTAGAGAGCTGTGATAAATGTTGCAGTCTAACCTGCCTTATTTACTTGTTGTGGTTAGTGTATCTTTCCATGAAGCTCTGCTTTCAAAAGTGCAGGTGGTCATCAGCATTGAAAATTAATGTGCTGAGATGACTAACAGTAATATAAAAGAGTGAACTAGCACTTTTAAAAAAAGAACAGGAAGGAGAAACTTGACCTACATGGCACACTCTTAACTATTTCCTCAGACCCTTAACTTTTCAGTTCAGGAAATATATAACACTTGCAGCTAGTGCCCATGATAACATTTACCCTTTCAGGTGTGTATGGCATAAATAGGATGGATTGTTCACTGAACTCTCAAAGGGCAGCTGACAGTTCTCTTGTGGAGAGCTGAATTTGAGTGCACTCTTTACATAGTTACAGTATGGCAGGGGTTGGGGCAGGCTCTCCCATGTTGATTGGCCACCACATTTCAATCCAGACTTGGGGGGCAGGTCTTTCCTGGGTGAGAGGTGGTTCAGGCTCTGTTGTTACTTAGTTCTTTGAGGCTTTCTGATTAGGGCTTATCCATGTAGAGAGACCTCACTGAAAGTTATTGCATGCATTAAACCAACCTGGAAAAAGCAGTTCCAGACAAAAAACAACTGCATGGGAGTTATTCCAGAATTACTATAACATTTCAAATTCACACCCTGCCTTATTCTGGAAATACTCCCCCATGTGTAAAAATCTTTAAAGCTGTCAAAAATATATTGACAGTGCTTGTAGTATGTTACAGAAACCTACCAACAAGGACTTGGGTGAAGAAAACTCATTTTATATAGGCCACTAGAGATCCATGCTTTTAAGTATATAGTGTCTATACTTTATTATAAAAGGTCAGCAAATAATTGTGCCTGCTCCCAGATTTTTAAAAATGGTTTGAAAGGCATGTTTTTCATAGATTCTAGGGTCGGAAGGGACCTCAGTGTGCCATCTAGTCTGACCCCCTGTCCCTGGCAGGCAAGAAAAGGGTCACCAAACCTGGGATCATGTGAACCCAGCCAGGTGCCTGTCCAGTCTCCTCTTGAAGACCCCCAAGGATGGGGCGAGCACCATCTCCCTTGGAAGCCCATTCCCGATCCTGGCAACCTTGACCACGAAGAACTTTTTTCTAACATCCAGTCTAAACCTGCTCTCCAGTAGCTTATGGCCATTGTTCCTTGTTGTTCCAGGGGGTGCCCTTGTAAACAGATGGTCACCTACTCCATGTTGCTCTCTTCTTATGAATTCATATGCCGCCACAAGGTTCCCTCTCAGCCTTCTCTTGGAGAGACTTAGCCTTTCCTCGTAGAGCCTTCCTTGCAGGTCTCTAATCAGATGAGTGGCCCTTCTTTGGACCCTCTCCAGGTTGTCCGCATCCCACTTGAACTGCGGCATCCAGAACTGGACACAAGTACTCCAGCTGCAGCCTGACCAGTGCTGCATAAGGAGGGAGAATCACCTCCCTGGATCTGTTTGTGAAGCACCTACAGATGCACGATAAGGTGCGATTGGCTCTGCTGACTACTTCATCGCATTGACGACTCATGTTCATCCTGGAGTCAACAGTGACTCTAAGATCTCTTTCTGCCTCAGTGGCGCTAAGAAGGTCGCCCCCAGATGTTCCTATCTCTGAGATGTGAAATGGTGAGAGGTAATGACAGAGTATTTTAGGTAAACAGTTTTTGTATGAGTCTTCTATTTTGGTTTGGTTTAACACCTGCATGTTCAGATTAGGTAAGTATCAGGTTTATGATCTACTTGAAGTGAAACAAGACAAATAGCTAATTGAACACAATGTTTGAATAGCTGGCTAGAGACTACAGATAAAGCTAGTTGACTAATCAGAATGAAAATGGTAAGTCTGATTTATCCATCTACTAGATAGCTTTGAAGTCCCTGAAATGTAGTTTGAAGATGAGCTTCATATCTTGGAAGTATTGTATGCTTTTCATAGGAGAACAGAGAGAAAAAAGTTTTGCTTCTGGTTTTTCTTTCCTAAACTGAAAAAATCTTATTTTAAGTGAAGATAGCTTTGCATTTACATTACTACGTTTACGCTACTGAGCTTCTCTTCTTTCTTTAAAAATTGATTTAACTTTGAATATTTTCCATACTGAAGGCTTCTCTTCAGAATTTCTGGTATGAATTTCTTTGTAACCAATATCAGGTTGCTACAGAGGGGAAGAATAAGCTACTTCCTGTTAGAGAGAGAGAGTAAAAGAGAGAGAGTGATGCATGAGCTGCATACATCAGATGTTTCCTTATTTATTCATGCAGTTGTAGTATATGAGTTACAATGGCAATGATCCACAATTTGGATGCCGTGAGATCCTATTAAGGGTGATGCACAATATTATCTGTGTTAGGTGTGCAAGCAGCTATACATGGATTCAAAAGATAAACCCAGAGGCTGGATCCAGATGTGCAGGCACATGTAGTTTATGGTGCTGCAAACCTCTTTGCAGCAGCACAAACCGCACAAGTTGCACATTAATCAGTGCATGGCACTGCTGATTTGCAGCGCTGGAGCAAAATTTGCTACTGGGATTTTCTGGTAGCAAAACAAAACAAAACAAAACCCCAGGAAAAAAAGTGGCACAACCAACGCCAAAGGGGCGAGCACCAGGACAAACCCAGTCTCTGCGCACTGCAAAGCCCCCATGCTGAGGCACCCTGCAGCCCAGCCAGCTGAGGAGCAGCTGGCTGGGGTGCAATGTGCCTTGGGAGGGGGGAGCAGGCAGCCTTGGACTGGCTGCTGCCCTGTCTCTGCATGCCTCCAGTGTGGGAGCTCTACTATGGAGCCCCTATGCTGAGGCACACTATGTCCTAGCCAGCCTCAGAGTAGCTGGCTGGAGTGCAGTGTGCCTCAAGATGTGGGAGCAGGCTGCTGCTCCACGGCTGGCTGGGGTGCAGTGTGTTTCAGCACAGGGGCTCTGCAGTGGAGCCTCTGCACTGAGGCACATGGAGACTGGGGAACAGCCAGCCCAGCACTGCTTGCTCCCCTGTCTTGATGCATGCTGCGCCCCAGCATCAGGGGTTTGCAGCATGTGGAGATGGGCAATCAGGCAGCCCTGGTCTGCCTGCTCCCTTCTCAACATGTTGGTCCTCGGCTGGCCGTAACACAGGGTGCCTCAGCACAGGGGATGGCTAGCCCCTGCTAAGGCACCCTGTGGCCCGGCCAGCGCCCCCAGCATGTGGAGCAGTAGGACAGTAAATCTCACTGCAAAGCACACAGGCAGGGGCATACACTGCAGCAGAAAATAGCAGCACAAATTTTGCTGCTACTGTTTCTGCTGCTGCAAAGGCACACCCCTACTGGTTTGGGCCCAGCCAGAAAGATGAAATAGGAATATGTAGTGTTAAAAACATTCTGACCTTTTGAGGCCTTTTTTAGGTCTTTACAACAGAAAAATTGCTCTATTATTTTACCATACTAAAAAACCCCAAAAAAGTGAAAGCTAGGGCTGATACTGATAGCTGATTTTTAAGGAGGCATATTGGCCAATACCGATCCAATTTTCGATACCAGCCCAGCAGCTTGGAGAGCTGCGTGCAGCTGGTAAGTGTATTGTGGTGGAAAGGGAGGGGGG
>NW_005842691.1:267647-277312 GCF_000455745.1 Alligator sinensis
GGGAGCGGCGGGGGGTGGCTTTTGCCACTGCGTGCTGCTTGTCCGGTGCTTCTCTGGTGGCTGCTGCTGCTCGTCGAGGAGGGCATGTGGGGGTGGAGGTGTATGCCCCCGGATCGTCACAAGGCGGGGTGGGCCGGGAAGAGCCCTGTGCAGCCTTGGCCCCAGCTTACCACACCCCGTGCATATCTGGGGGCACCCCCCACCCCATGCCCTTCTGGGCTAGTGGCAGGAGCAGCAGCAGGAGCCACCAGGTGAGCAGCTCCTGGTCAAGCAGTGTGCAGTGGCAGGGGCGGCCCTCCCCTCCATGCCTCCCAGACAAGCCCCGGCCCCAACCCGCACCCCCCCCCCTCCCCCCCCCCCCGCGGGGAGCCCTAGCCCCACTCCTCCCTCACCACGGTGGCTTTGATCTGCCTTCCATGCCCCTTCCCTCCCCTCTCCCCTTCCACCACAACAGACTTACCAGCTGCATGCATCTTTCCAAGCTGTCAGGCTGTACTCCTTGCTGCCTACGTGCTGCGCTGCAGCTGCGCACATGCATGGGCCATGTATCTGGCAAATTATTGGCCATATCATGCCAATTTCCAATACAGACAATTTTCTTTATATTGGTGCTGATCCGGTATTGTATCGGTGCACCTCTAGTGAAAGCTAAGAGCTGGCATTTTCCAAGGGTTGCCTTGAGCCTAAAAAGTTGAGAGCCATTGCACTATGACACCCAGATGCCATGGCTAACTATGACTGTTGCAGGATTGTGATTATCCACAATCTGGAAAAATCCACAGATTAAAACATCAAAAACCAAAGATTTGGGGCTTTGCTTCCTAAAAGGACCCTGTGGAGTTTTTTGGTTTTTGTTTTTCTTTTTTTTCCCTGATGAATTAAAACATGCTTCCCTTTGTAATGCCTTTTTTCCCCTCTCACACACAAAGGCATTCCATTGCTCAGAATGAAATTTTGATTCTTTGAGTAAAGTGGAAGATCACATTAACTAGTTTCACATTCCATGATTTCGTTAATTTTTTTTTTCTGTGCGTCTGTTCTTGGAACCTATTAGATTTTAACCATCCTATTTGTTCCTAGCGCCTTGCTGAAACTAGGTATTTTGACCAAAATAAAATGTACTAAAAACATTTTAAGTTGATCCTGAGCTGGTAAAACAGCTATTCAAGCTTTCAAAATTTACAAAATTCTGAATTCCAGTGATCTGTCTTCTGATCCCTACCACTACAAGTTTCTGAAGCACCAAATTGATAAAATTACTTTCCAAATGTTGATTAGTTTAGATTTATGAATCTTATCTGAAATTCTGCAAGCGTAGGGTGGGGAAAGAAACTCAATTTCAAGCAGTCATATTTCAACATATGCTTTCTTATCGCTTTCTTCCACTTCAGCATGGTGAAATTCGATAAGTACATAGGAAATATGGCATTTTATATTTGCTAACTGCCATGAAAACAATTTCAGAGATTGTGAGATGTATCCCTTTATCTTTTTTCTATGGAACTGTCAATTTCATTTACTGTAATACATTATTATTTCTGTTGCAATGAACATTATCATTCAGAACAACCTTAAAGTGAGTCTTAGGGTAACCTATTAAGTCGCTTCTTCTTTACTGCTTTTATTATTACTGTATATCATCTTAAAGTGTATTGTTTGTTTATTTCAGCAGGGAAAGCCTTATGTCTTCGATAGAGTGTTACCTCCAAACACAAGCCAGGAACAAGTTTATAATGCCTGTGCCAAGCAGATTGTTAAAGGTAAGTGAGGTTCTCATTCATCTCTAAATAGCAAATGTAAATATTTGATTTTAATGCTGCCTGAAGCTAGGTAAACATATATTGCCCTTTCTGTGCTTGAGTTTAGGCCCTAGTAGAACTCATCCTTTGAATAAGAAGTTTGTGGTGGGGTATATAAAGTACCCCTGCCCCCCACTCAGGGTTTATCCTGGGCGCCAGTCAGTTTGTTACACTACTGCCCCACACTGATCAAAAAGGAGGTAATGGCTTCTGGTGCCTACTCAGCTGTGCCCTGCTATTCCTGCCATACGTAGTTTGCTTGGGGAAGTATAATAGAGCCGAGCTTAGTTGGTGGCTATCTTGGAGGAAGAACAGACTTTCAGCTTTCACTCTGTTGTAACTAGGAATGGATTAGAGACTGCTAGTGCTCTAGGAAGGTAGGCCTGTTTTAGACTTGCCTCTGGATGTCGAGTTAGACTGTTGTACATGATACCTCACCAGAGACTCCAGTGGTTTGTGATGAGCTCAGGAGTGACATAGGCAGAGCTGTGAAAATAATTTTGGTAACAGGCTAAGCATGATTTGGCTTGCTGTGGGACCATTTTAAAACTGTAATAACAAATAATCCCTTTGCTGATGGTAAAACAGTGCCTAGAACAGGAAACAGTATACAAAGTAGACTAGTATAATTGTTTTAACATGGCTTTTGCCTGCTCTGTCCTGACTAGAGGTACTCTGTTTTAAACCTCTGCTAATTGCAACTGATTTTTAGATAGTCAGTAGAGATCTATTTTTAAAAATGTCTTCTAACTGCAGGGGTAGAATTGCATGAGGAGGCCTGAGATCACCCAGCTAGCTGAAAACAGTGCTGAACTTCAGGGAAGAAAGGAACCTTCAGTTTCACTACCAGAATTCAGATTGGCTGGTGGTGATGCAGTGATATGAGCACTAGAATAATTTCTAGTAGCAAAGGCACTTCTCATTAAAGGCTTATCTGCATGGGAAAGGTATTTAAAAGTAAGCTGAATTTTAAAAGGCAATAGCTATTTCTGCTGGCTCCCTGTATTAGCATTCCTTACACCATTCTTATTGTGGCTCAGCTCTGCCCACAAAACACTAAAAAGGTACTCACAGTGTGGAATAAATGTGTCAATGGGCAGCTGTTTCCTTGCGTAGATGAGCCCTAAGAAGAGAATAGTTATTTCATGTACAGAAAGCTCCTTTTTAAATGAGAGGTAAGCACACTGTGGCTGCTGGATTGCACTCTGAATGCTACAAAAATATCATAAATCATTTCAGTGTTATGACTGAACTCGTTAACCTTCAAATGCTTAGTTACATTTTAATGTCCACCATTGATTTTTCACAAAAGACATTTAGGAAAGGCCTGACCCTGAGCACTAGTTAGTGTCCTGTTAATTGTTCAGCACCTCACAGAATCAACCCTGAGTTTCCCAGATCAGTTTCTTCATAATGACGTGGGCTGATTACCGCACTTTTTGAATGTGGAAGTCCCTTGATGTCCTTGTTTTTAGTTTTTTAACATTACTTTTGGGGTGTGACCAATACCAGGTCATTGTTGAATGCGGGGGGGCTCAAACTCCCAGCCTGTAGATCCGATCCAGTCCCTGGTACTATGTGGTCTGGCTGCAGGGCTCCCTATGGATTTGTGGGCAGCCCCACTGGGCATGGCCCTCCATGCTAGATCGGGTGTGCAGGGAGGCATGGGGCCTGATCCTGGTGCGCGAGGGCCAGGTTGGGGCAATATGGGGCTCTTGGAGCCTGCTTCCAACTGGGTGAGGGCAGTGCAGGGCACTGCCACTTTCATCTGGCTGGTATCATGCCTTGGGGCCCTGAACCACCTCCACCCAGCTCCTGCATGCTGAGATTGGGCCCTGGAGATCTATGCCACCCCCACCCCAGCTGACTTTGGGCTCCAGCAGGGTGGAGGTGGTGCAGTGCCCCATGGTGCAATCCTGGTTTGCAGGGTGATGCAGCACCCTATCCCACAGACCAGCCTCGTGCCATTCTTCTCGCCTGTAGGGCCAGAAGTGTGGGCACTGCGGGTTTAGTGCAGTGTTTTCCGAAGTCTGGGGAAGCTCCTCTGGGCGCGTGAAAGAGGAGACAAATTTCCCAGTTTTCCAAGTTCTCGATTTGCCCCTCCGCCCCAAATTAAAGTGAAAATTTTCATTGGAAATATTGGAAAGGAAATCTTCAAAACGTGATGGAGTATAATAGCTGTATAATCACTTCCCAGTGTTTCCTGAGAACCTAAACAGCAGCTGTGAAGTACAAACTGCCTTTTCTGTTTCAGCTTAGGTGTCAGTGATGATATTTTAAATGTCATTATTGTTAAAAAAATTTTGCATTTCAGAATGTGTGCATTGGGGAAAGCAATATCAGCTCATCGGTGCAGCTTGTTTTCCAAGGGGACACTTTCAGGAGAGATGCTAGAAATTAAGATGCTACCCATCTTAATTTAACAAAACCCACAGGGATTTGAGTTGGAGGTGGAAACAGTGATTAGTTTTACTTTTTGAAAGTGCAATTCTGCTTTCAGGTGTTTGGAAAATGCTGTTTAATGCATCCCATAGAGGGTAAATGCTAAGGTTGTCTCTTTGGCATCATGAGTGCCAGAATACACATTTCACTGTGTAAGTGGGTCACTTATCCTGCTGCCTTAAGACAGGTGAGTCAGCTCTGTTCTGAGTTTCTCAGGCCAGTTTTATAATTCACAAAATAACCTTGAATCCATGACAAACCAAAACAAATCAAACCCTTTGTCCTTTCTGAATGTTAGGAGATGGTTGATTTTAATCTAGGCTTATCACCAGCACAGCAGCCTTTCCTCCTTTCCAGAATTTGCCTTCTGGAATTTTTCATCCTTTTTGTGGCTCCCTGCTTATTAGCTGGTCCCTGCTTCCAGCTTGCCCCAAGCCTCCCAGCCCAGCAGACTAATATCCACTGACCACCTGCAACTGAGTTCCAAGCCCTTGAGGAGTCCAGGACCTACTTAATCACTGTTGCTGCCATTCTGTCATTCCTACCTTTCACAACACTCTTACAGAATATGTTCTTGGTTGCATGATGCTGGTTATTAAGTGCAAAACTGCACTCACTCTGTATGGACCAGTTGTAAATGGTTGCTGGGGGATGGAAGAAATAATACATTACATTGTTGTACTCTCAAAGTCTTATTTGAAGAAACTGTTGAAATCTTCTGTTACCAGACATTTTGGTGCATGAATAGACTTGTAGATTCTTTTGAAAAGAAATGTAATCTTTTGGTTAAAGCGTTGACATGGGGTTCTGGAAATTTGGGTTCTCAGAAATACTCATAGACCGCCTGTGTGACCTTGGTCAGTTAATCTCTTAGTTTCCTTAGTTCCTCATCTGGAAAGTGTAGATTAAAATACTTCTCGTCTGTTGGGTCAGTTATTTTGATTGTAAGGTGCTCTTTCTCAAATGACATTTGTGTAGAGTAGTTAGCTTAATTGGACTCCAGTCTTGGTTAGCGCTACTAGAAATCTACTGTCATACAAATATCAACATGGCTTTCTAGATATTATAATTTATCATTTCTCATTATTAAGCCCCCAAATAAAAATCTTAATGCAATGATGATTACACCTGTAAACTGTGTAAATATATATAATGAAATGTTTTTGTAATAGTTTAGAATATTACTGACAGACCATCAAGGATACTTGTATAACTTAATTTATTACATTAAAATATCCATTGAATATTAGATCATTATTTTCAAAGGTTTATTGGTATTTTTAAATAGTCTCATGATAGTTACCTTAAGCCATCTTTATTCATAATACACCCACACTGTTCCATATTGTTTCATTATGATTAATGTCATTACAGAAAATGTCATTTGGCATAATGAATGACCACTGAATACTAAAACGATGGTTACAAAAACTGCATTGACAACAGAATTTTCTAATTTAAGATTTTTAACAAAAGCTGAACATAGCTGTTTATTTAAATAAACAGCTCAGTATCTGAACCACACTATTTTTATATCCCATGTATAAGAAACGTGCAAACCATGTCCTTTGGTTTATATAATTAAATAGTCTAGGTTTTAGAGACATTTGTTTAATAACTTGAGCTCTTTTCAAATATCTTTCTGAAGGATTATCATATACAGCGGTGAATCTGTCAGTCATTCTCCTTTCTGTTGCACTGCATCCTACTCTGATCTGGCCTTTTGTCATCAGAAAATGCTTTTGCTTTTTAGTCTAAATAAAAAGATTATTATATTTTGGGGGTCTTTGTCTTTTCTATACTGTCATAGGAAGAATGGTTGGAAGGAATTAAACACTGCTGGTTGGAAGGAATTAAACACCATGGTTACTAGACATTGTTGTTGAAATACATGTTAAATATGTCATGGCCAGTGCAAGCTGTTTGCTGGGCTTTTGTTTTTCAGCTGTGTAGCAATTTATGTGTGCTCTGCAGCCTAACGCTTGGAAGAAAAGAAAATGAATTGTTTTAATGATTTTTTGTGGTAGTTCTTTATAAAAATTCTGGATAGTCATCACTGAATAGCTTATTAGCTGTCTATTCTGATTATTTATATACTTGACTCAACTGAATATTTAATGACAGAATTGTAGAAGTTAGAAGTGGAAAAGATGTATTGGATTATTCTGCTCACCTATAGAATAATTGATTCTGGAATGTTTTAAAACAGTCCTTTTTTTTTATAGAAAACCTCTTGGGATCTTGTTGTGGAGGATCTGAATACTGGCTGTTTGTTCAACATAATGAAACTTTTACTTTAAGGTTTGCCCTGTTCACAAATTCCAGAGGGAAAGCCTAGAAATTTTCTATTCCTCTCAGAAAACAGGAGTATTGAAGGGTTGAAATTCTGCACCCCCCCCCCCCCCAAAACACACCTGCAAGAGAACTTCTGTTATGCTGTGCCTGCAAACAGATGCTAGTACAGGGGGAGCCTGTTCTCAGGTCAGTGTATCTTAATATTATTAAAGAGTGGCCTGTAAAATAAGAAAGGAGAGAGGCTTTAGGAAAGAGTTTCCTGTATAAGTAGGTGAGAGTTTAGCAGCAAGCATAGGGGAATGATAAAAGAGGAAGAAGAGAGAGAGAAAAGTTGTATCAGAAGGGGTTACTGTTATATATAAACAAATGGGGTATTCAACAGTGGAAAGTCTACAGAAAATAACCCTTATTCCTCTGAGACTTCAATGCTGGCCTTTGTCAGTTGCATTATCCTTGTTCACTCAAGGTGTTGTAAAGGGCAATGGAGTGAAAGGTGATTTTTGAGAGAGAATAGACATAGTGGTTTTCAAGGCTTTTGAGCTGAGAACTGACAGCTTGAAGCACATGCAGTACTGGGTCCAGTGAGGGTTGCATAGTAATTAATTTGAAATGTTATATTTTTGTAATGGTCATACGATATTTGTGTATTGTAACAGATATTTACAGCTTTTACTTAAGCTTAGTAATGGGTTGTATGTAATAATATCCATATATCTTTCTAAAATGGGAACAAGAATAAATGATTCCAGTGGAGAAGTGGGTAAAATGAGGCAGGTGTCCAGAGTAGGTTGGTTGAATTTATTCATTTTAATCTTGATTTGCATTACCATTTATTTTCGAAGAGATACTCATTCTTATTGGTGGGTATAACCATTAAAGCATGTTGAATTTCAGCAAAATGTAGCCTTAACACTAGTTACTTTTTAATAATTAGCAAGACACACTATCCATACATATTTATTAGGCAGTTACATATTTTAATAAATATTGAGTCAGATTGCCAACTCCTGTTTGTTTGCATTAGGAAATATGAACAATACATTTTTTTATTTCTTAGATTTTCTTTTGTACATGAGGTTTGTGTCAATCATTGTGGGACTCAGTTAAAAATGGACAAAAAGAGTCTTTCAAAATTTATTCTGTTACTTAAATAAAGTTATCTGCTAGATTAAAGAAGAGATCATTGGGCTCATTGTTGCAACATATTTTAATTTATTTAGTTTAGGCCTTAGTAAGTTGTGAATTTCAAATTTATCTCTAAGCAGGTTTGCTTTTAAAAAGGAACCAACATTAATTTTGATCTGCACTAAAGCTACTTTAGGTTCCACTTCCAGTTTCTACTGCCTCAACTATCATCCAGATCTGCTACCCTCAGCAGTCTTCCCTACCCACTCACAGCTGCCTGTTTAGGCTTCTCTGGGCATCCCACCAACAGGCATAGACTCAGATGCTGAGCTTCATAAGCTATTTTAAAGTTCTCTCTCTTTCTTTCTTTCTCTTCTTCCCCTCCCATCACTTTCCTTTTCCCTCCTTTTTTAAAAACTTGTACATCTTACAAACACTTTCTGATTAGCATTAAGCTTTCAAGAAAATTAGTATTAAAATCACAGCCATGAAACTTCAATTGGTTTACTTTTACCAAATGTAGGTATAAAGGTGATCAAAATCAGGGCTTATAATTAATGGAAGGCAAGCTTCAGTCATACCTCTGGGGAAGCCGCTATCTGTTTAATATTCAAGCTATTACTGCTGTAAGCAGGTCTTCCAGCTCAAGCTCATACTTCATTGAACTGCAAATCAATAAGATGCTGCTTTTAAACAGGAAATGTGAATGAATGTTTTGAAATCCTAAGGAAGTGAAACTCAGACCTGTTTAGAAGCCCCTTGATAAACATAACTGGCTGAGCTGAAGGTATGGGCTAGTTTATTTATGCCACATCAGAGACTAAACTGCTCTTAAATTGTGCTGTCAATGTGTGAATTTTTAACAGGCCTTCTCTCACTAGAGAATGAATAAGCCGTGTTTTATTTCTGTAGATGAGGTGACCATGTATTTTAATCACCTTGGTGTAGACTCTCTGGTGCCCTGTAACATTCGATTACTTGATTTCAGGGTTTGGAAAATGTACCCAAAACTATTAGTCTCACATTCATAGTTTCATAGTGCTTAGGGTCAGAAGGGACCTAAACAGATCATCAGGTCTGACCCCCTTCCCCGGGCAGGAACAGGTGCCGCAGTCATATCACCCCAGCCAAATCATATCATCCCAGCCAAATATCTGTCCAGCCTCCTCTTGAAGACTCCCAAGGTAGGAGAGAGTACTATCTCACTTGGGAGACCATTCCAGAGCCTGGCAGCCCTAACTGTAAAGTAATGTCTCCTGATGTCCAGCCTGAACCTTCTCTCTAACAATTTGTGGCTTTTATTCCTGGTAACCCCCGGGTGGTGCCTGGGGGAACAGAGCCTCCCCTAATTCTCACCGGTGCCCCCTAGTGAGTTTGTAAATGGCCACCAGATCCCCTCTCAGCCTTCTCTTGTGCAGGCTGAATAGGTTCAGGCCCTTTAGCCTCTCTTCGTAGGCCTGCCCCGCTGCCCCTTCACCATGCGAGTGGCCCTCCTCTGGACCCTCTCAATGCTAGCCACATCCCTCTTGAAGTGCAGCGCCCAGAACTGGACACAGTACTCCAACTGTGGCCTGACCAACGCCGCATATAGGGGAAGGATCACCTCCCTGGACCTGCTTGTGATGCATCTGTAGATACACGACAAGGTGTGGTTAGCCTTACTGACCGCTTCCTCGCATTGGCGGCTCATGTTCATCCTGGAGTCAACAATGACTCCAAGATCCCTTTTTGCCACCATGTTGACAAGAAGGGTGTTCTCCAGCCTATATGTGTGTTGCTGCTTCCTTCTCCCTAGATGTAGTTACTTGTGCAGGCAGTCCTCAACTTACGAAGTTTTGAGTTACAACGTTTCACACTTACAACATTTATAAATTGACACCCTGTTTCAACTTTATGATGTCAGTTTTGACTTACAATGCTTGATCCAATGCGATGCCACACCAGCGAACAAGTTCGCTGCGGCACCCATCTCCCTGGAGAACATCTGTCCAAACTTCCTTGGAC
>NW_005842691.1:277571-306429 GCF_000455745.1 Alligator sinensis
TTGGTTCAGGAACCAATCCCACATTTATAACATTGTTTCTTATGAGAAAATTGGTTCCGAGTTGCAACATTTCGACTTAAGACACAGTTTTCAGGAGCCAATTGTGTCATAAGTCCAAGGACTGCCTGTACTTGTCTGTGTTGAATTCCACCCTATTCTCATGCACCCACCTCTGCAATCTGTCAGGATCAAGCTGGATTCTGTCCTTCCCCTCCAGTGTGCCCACCTTGCCCCACAGCTTGGTGTTATCAGCAAATTTGGACAGCGTGCTTTCCACATCCAGATCACTGATGAGATGTTGAACAGTACAGGCCCCAGGACCAAGCCCTGGGAGACTCCACTGCCGACATTCCTCCAGGTCAAAAATGACCCGTCCACCACCACTCTCCGGGTGCGACCATCTAGCCAATTTGTCACCCATCTGATTTGTGTAGGCATCAATGCTGCAATCACCTAGTTTTTTTTTCCGCCCATGCAACAACTGCTAGAGAAGATGGCATCCTCGAGACAGGGAGGGTGGAGAGGCAGGGCAGGGACTCACGCGGGGCTCCTCCAGCTGGGCCTGCCAACTTTCACCGGTGTCTCTCACCATGGTCAGACCTCTGGGAGGGCTCCCAGGGCAGCTCGGTCTTGCTTGGCACGGGTTCGGCCAAACCTCCTCCTCTGCGGGGAGGGGGAAGAGCCTCGTCTCCAACAGAGGAGGTCATGTGTCGTCTCCAACAGAGGAGGTGGCCTTTTATGATCAGGTCACAAAGGCCATGGACGCAGGTGTCGCGGTGGATGTAGTCTTTCTGGACTTCAGCAAGGCCTTTGACACCGTCTCTCACCCCATCCTAATTAATAAACTAGGCGACTGTGGCATAGATGCCTACACAGTCAGATGGATTGCAGATTGGCTGAAGGGTCGCACTCAGAGGGTGGTGGTGGATGGATCATACTCGACTTGGGGGGAGGTGGGTAGTGGAGTCCCCCAGGGCTCAGTCCTGGGGCCTGCGCTGTTCAATTTCTTCATCAGCGATCTTGATGTTGGGGTGGAAAGCAACCTGTTTAAATTCGCTGATGACACCAAAATTTGGGGGGAGGTGAGCACGCTAGCAGGGAGAGAGAGATTGCAGAAGGATCTGGATAGGTTACAGGGGTGGGCAAACAGGAACAGGATGTGTTTCAATACGGACAAGTGCAGGGTGCTGCACTTGGGTAGTAGGAACCAGCAGCACACTTATACGATGGGGAACTCCCTACTTGAGAGCACGGAGGCGGAAAGGGATCTTGGTGTCATTATTGACTCCAAGATGAACATGGGCCGACAATGCGAGGTCATGGTTGGCAGGGCTAACCGGACCTTGTCGTGCATCCACAGGTGCATCTCGAGTAGAGCCAGGGAGGTGATCCTCCCCCTCTATGCGACGCTGGTCAGGCCGCAGCTGGAGTATTGTGTCCAGTTCTGTGCGCCCCATTTCAGGAGGGATGTGGACAACATGGAGAGGGTCCAGAGGAGGGCCACCCGCATGATCCGGGGACAACAGGGCAGACCCTACAGTGAGAGACTGCGGGACTTGAACCTATTCAGCCTCCACAAGAGAAGGCTGAGGGGGGACCTGGTGACCGTCTATAAACTCACTAGGGGGAACCAGAAGGGTTTGGGGGAGACGCTGTTTCCCCTAGCCCCCGCTGGCATAACAAGGAGTAATGGGCACAAGTTGATGGAGAGGAGGTACAGATTGGACATCCGAAAAAACTGCTTCACAGTTAGGGCGGCTAGGAGCTGGAACCAACTTCCAAGGGAGGTGGTGCTGGCCCCTACCCTGGGGATCTTTAAGAAGAGGCTGGATACTTACCTGGCTGGACTCATTTGAGTCCCGTTTTTGTTTTTAGGGTTTGTGGGGTTTTTTTGGGTTGTTCTCCCGCCCTGGCGGGGGGGCGGGCTAGAAGATCTATTAGGTCCCTTCCGACCCTAAACTATGAAACTATGTGGGTAGGGGAGGTAGCCATTTTGCCTGAACACTGGTGGGGGGGGGACTGCCAGCCTGCTAAGGGCCCTCCCCAATGTGACCGCAGTTGCCACATCGATCGGTAGAGAAGAAAAGAGAAGAAGGGTGGGGGAGGTAACCACCTTGCCTGAACACTGGCAGGGGGACTACTGGCCTGCAAAGAGCTCTCCCCCAAAGAGGGTTTGCCACATCGATCGAAGAAAGGAGTGCAGGAGTGGCATCCTGGGCACGGCTCGGGCCCTCAGGAGCCATAGCCCGGGGGGTTTGGGCCAGGCGTGACAACCAGACTCGGACTCGGGAGCTCACACGCCAAAGTGTCTGCCATCCCTCTCTTGGCAGTGGGGCACAAAACTTGGGTTTGGCCCTTGGGTGCAGCACGGTTCTGCCCTGGAAGTTTCTCTGACCGCCCTTCTGGAACCAAAGATAGACATTTAGGGTCCTGAAAAACGTGTTCCTGAAAATCTCCGCGAACGTTTACTTAGAGTTTTGAGACTGTGGCACCTGGCCCTGCCACCGGGGTGAGGCACCAAAAGTGTCCGCCCACGTGGATCGAATGGTCAGGCAACGTGCTCACAGCGACCCCTTACAGACTTCTGGGCCATGCCAGGGGGCCCATGCCAACTGTTTGCAACACAGGAGAGCGGGCTGGGTGAAATTTTTCTAAGTCCCATGGCGGACACCAGGTCAACCTGGTTCTCCCGCAGGAGAACCCCGCCACTCCGAAGGTAACACCCTACTGATTTAAATATGTTCAGCCCCTCCAAGAGTTCCCTAACTAGGTCATCCCTGACCCTAGGCATGGCGGTGCTGCCCCTGTGTCTGTCCACAATTCTGGTGGGGGAAATTTTTCGGTCTCTGTTCAGGAATATGGAGGCAAAGAGTTCATTAAAGAGGTCAGCTTTTTTGTTTGCTGCAATCACCAGATTGCCAAGCCTATCCTGTAGGGGCCTCATGTTATGTGGTGCCTTCTTCTTATCCCCTGTGTATTTGAAAAAAGACTTTTTGTTATCCTTAATTCTGGTTGCCAGCCCTAGCTCCATCTCAGCCTTGGCCTTCCTAACCACTTCCCTGCAGTCCCAAGCAACAGAGGTGTAATCCTCCTTGGTGATATCTTCTTGCTTCCACTGTTTGGACACCTCTTTTTTTGCCCTTAGGCATCCCTGGATGCCTTTGCCAAGTCATGGGGGCTTCTTAGCACTTCTGCCCCCCTTGGTGCGCATTGGGACTGACTCCCTTTGAGCTCAGAGGATCGTCTCCTTGAGGAACAGCCACCCTTCTTGGACCCCCATCTCATTGAGGCTCTGAGACCCCAATGCCTCTCCTACCAACCTTCTTAGCTTACAGAAGTCAGCCCTCCTGAAGTTGAGGACCTCTGCCTTGCTGCTTGCTTTCACCACCCTGTGCTGGATTGTAAATTCAAGCAGGCGATGATCACTGTTGCCCAGGTGGTCGAATACCTGCAGACCCCTCACCAGGTCATCACCTGTGGCAAGGGCCAAGTCCAGCAAGGCATTTCCCCTGGTGGGATTATGCACCTCCTGGGTTAGGTGGAGGTCCTGTATCTCGGCTAGGAACCTATGTGATTGGTTGGATCTGGTTGACTGCTCCTCCCAGCAGATGTCTGGGTAGTTTAGGTCACCCATGACAACCACATCCCTTGACATCACAGTCTCTGTGAGCTGACCTGAAAATTCCAGGTCCAGGTCATCCCCCTGGTGAGGCGGTCTGTAGTAGCCGCCCACTAACAAGTCCCTTTCCCCACGACCCCCTTGCATTCTTACCCAAAGTGCCTCATTTTGCCCCTCCCCCAACCATTGAGGACGTGTATTGCTCTTTGACATATAATGCTACCCCCCTGCCTCTTTTCCCTGCTCTGTCCCTCCTGTACAGCTTGTAGCCCTTGATGTCCACTGCCCAGTCGTGGGTAGAATCCCACCAGGTCACCTCCAGAGCCTGGGCTGATCGTGCTGTCTCAGTAGCACGGTTCAGAAGCATCTCTGTCAGTACGTTACCTCTGCCACTTCAAAGCCACTCCCCAGTAATATAAATTGGCAAAGAGTATCTAGTTATGATATTGTACTAGTCAACTTTCTTTTTAACATTTGAAAAATAGACTCTACTTTTTTTCTTTTTCAGTCCCACTGTATGAGAAGTCATTGTGTACTTTTGCCCAATTGGTCTTCAGTCTCTGCCTCCTCTGTTTCCTTTCTCACTCTTTCCATCTGGTTATATTTTCAACCACATCTCTGTATGGTTCATCTCTCCTTTCTTTTCCTAGTAGCCCCTTCCTTATCTCTTTCCTTTTTTTGATGTAACTCCTCTTTCCTTTTCTTTTTGCCATCTGTGCAAAACCTCCTTATACCCATCCCCCTACATAAATGTGCATAACTTGTCTAAACAAAGATTTGCACCTTATAGACTAACCGAATCAGAACGTATAAGATTTCATGAGCAAGAGCTCACAACACAGCTAACTATTTCCCATTAAATAAAGATTTGTTAGAAAGATAGATAGCTTGTGTTTAAAGGACAATGAGGAGGTGAGGATTCGTTTCCCCACAAACTGGAAATGGAAAGGGAAGGGTGGGCTGCTGAGAATCCTAACAGGTTATTGTATTATTTTTGGATTCTGTTTGAGGATTCACTTAATGTTTAAATTAGCCTTGAAGCCTCAACTCGGCTCCTGCATGCTAGAAGGCAGGAGAACATTTTTTTTCTCTATACCACCAATTTTTTTCTTCCTACAGCTTCCTGGCTTCTATAGTAGCAGGTAGCACAATTCTGGGACTTCACAGTTCCCCTTAAGCTCCTAGCAGGAAGTGTGAGTGATAGAACCACACTGTAGCCTTTCCACTGTTGAATATACCCCATATGGTATTCCTGCAACTGTCTTCTTGCTCCGGTACATGCCTCCACTAGAGTAAGGTTCCCGTGGTAAAAAAGCACTGGATTGGTTACACTTTGTTCATATTCGAAGGATATTTGTTGACTTGTTTATTAGCAACTAGAGGGGTAGAAATTTAAGCAGCATACCTTATTTTTAAAGACATAAGTCTATGGGGCTTGCCCAAGAAAATGTCCTATTCTCTTCTGGGCAAGTAAATCTTCAAGCAAATGACCTACCTGATCATTTGTCTTTATCCTTGAAAGGTGAGTATGCTGGGCAGTGTAGTGTTTTTGCTCTTTTGTGTTCTTCACAAAAGACTAGATTCAATTTGGTTTTGGAATCACCTGGATGTAGGGGTCCTGCAATGTAAACTCTGCACCTTGGCCCAGGAGTGTGATCCAGTTTGACCATATTTAGGCCCCAAGGATCTCTGTACAGTCAATCAGGAGACCTAGCCACTCCTCAAGAGTGATTCAGTTAGACCAAGTGCAGGCACCTGTGTGCTCTTTGCAGAGTAGAGTGAGAAGCATGTGTCTCTAAAGCAACGATTCTCAACCTTTTTTGTACCAGGACCCATTTGTAAACATTGATGGCCAGTCCTGACCTGCTGCCCTGGCCCCCAGGCCCCGACCCCCCCAGTGTGTGGGGTAGGGGATGGGTGTGTGGGGCAAGGGGGGTGTATGTTGGGTAGGGGCGGGGAACTCTGCCATCCTGCAAGGGAAAGGCCATGTGTTCCCCATGTTTTTCTCCTTTAAAAGAGAATCCATTTTTAAAGTTTGTTCATGACCCTTTCATATATTCTTGCGACACATGGGGCGAGAAATGCTGCTCTAAAGGACAATTTGGAGAATCCAGAGGCATCTGAAGGCAGCCAGTAGGAAATGCTGAGCAGAGGGTAAGCATGAACTTCCATCCCTCTCCAGAGCTTAGGTGTCTAACTTAAGCCACACTCTAGACACCTCTATTCATCTGTGATGCAGTATTCCCTGTCCCATTTCTGAGGTAGGAGCTTAATGTGGTGGGGCTGAGAGTGTTAACTTTTTGGCCTAGTAGGCTTATTAGAGCACTTGGTCAGAAAGTGGGAAACCTGGACTGTAGCCCCTACTCACCCTACATCTCCTGCTTTCCCCAGAGAGTATCTTAAACATAAATTAGGTGGGTGATGGCACTTTTGGCCCTCTTCTTGGGCCAAGAGTTCAAGAGTCATGTTCCAAGAGAGAAGACAAGCAGGAAAGAGCATGCCTTTACAGTCTAGTCACTAGTGGCTAGAGCACTGCCTTGGGAGAGGGGAGTCTGTGTGGCCAGGCTTATTTCTGTTTTTTGGTTTATTTGTTTTTTTAAATCAGTGACTATCTATTACAGTGGTTCTCAACCTTTTTAGCCTCAAGGCCCCCCCCCCCAATAACTTTCTGAATTGCTGAGAATCACTGAACTGGAATCTACATTCAGAAAAGATGGGGAGGTGTCTTGAAGTAAGAAGAGTTAAGAGCCACTGATCTAGCTCATGCCAGGTAAGGGCTGCAGGGGCAGGACTCTGAGCATGCCATGCCTGTTCTTTCCCCTGTCTGTCCCTTCCCCACCCCCAGTCTGTATCTGGGGGGACAAGGATGACCCCCTGCTGCCAGGGGTGCTCCTGTATGGTCTCACACAGCAGAGCTGCCCCTGTGGCTCCTCTCACTGGCCCCAGGAGCACTGAAGGATCAGAGGGGATGAGTCGGGCTGCAAAGCATGCCCCCACACCATAGTAGTGTGTGCTGCTGGGAGTGTGGGGCAGCTAGCACACGGGTTGGATGGAGAGTGATGGCAATGCCAGTTCTTAGAGGAGCAGCTGCAGGCACCGCTAGGGTCTCTGGTTTGGATGCAGGGCACTGGATGATGGGAGGAGAGCACTTACCTCCTCATTAATAGGATGGGAACAGCAGCTTACAGAGATCTTGTGGCTGAGAATCACCGGTCTAAGATAAAATGCAGAGTCTGGGCAGCAAATGAGAAGGAGCACATCTCTGTAGTCTGATTATTATTGCATTGCTTTGGGAGACGCGAGTTCTGGGGTCCAGTCCCTCCTTTTGAGTGTACCTGGGAAACTTAGTTATCCAGAAGAAAGGCACATCCCAAGCTAAGGTTCTTACTGAGTTTTTATGGCTTATGTAACATGAGGCGGGGGAGTTATGCACCTTTATAGATTAACTAAATAAGATATGTGTAGCACAAGCTTTTGTGAACCCAAGTTCACTTCATCAGATACTGTGATGAAATGAACTTGGGTTTACAAAAGCTTGTGCTCTATATACATCTCCGATTCAGTTAGTCTGTAAAGGTGCATATCTGCCCTGCCCTTGTGCCTGACTTCAGACTAATACAGTTAATAACCTCTTTCTGCTTATGTAACATGGCCAAAATGGAATTTAGTAGCTTAAATTCTACTTACCAAACTGGATCCATCAAATTGTTCTCATCTTTTAAACAATAATAACTCAATTTTTAGAACTCTTCATGGTACTGTACTATATTTTATTTCTTCCTAGATTTCTGTAAGCCTTGGTAGGCAGCCACCCACTTCTGTAAGCACCTCTTCCAAACTAAATTGCATAATCTTAATATAACATGCTTCACAGGATTGCTTATCCCACCCTGTCAGATACATACTTGCCTGCGAGTATGATCAGAATAAAATGAGCCATAAGACTCCAACTCCAAGGCCAGGCACAGAAATTACACTTTTATTGGTATAAATGATCAGAAACTGGTCTATACCTGTAACAGAGCAGAAGTTTGGCACAAACAGACCAGTTTAAAAATGACAGAACTCAGTCTAAGATTTGCCACCCCACCAAAGGGCAAATGTGTTTTGTTTGCTACCAATCTAAACTATGCTGTTTACAGAAATCTGTGCAACTTAGATTGTTTCTGCCTGGGGCTTTTTTAAATGTCTGTACCTAGCCCAAAGGTTCCCCACACGGAAGGAAAGCCCTCTATCCCCAGATTGGGACAAAGGAAATAGGAATGCAGAAACATACTTGCACCTGGACGGATGGGTGTAGACTGGATCCCAGGAACTCTGAGGTCTTGTTTTGTTCTTCCAGCAGCTTGGCTCCATGATTCCCCACTTCCCCCCAGGTTTACAATCATCCATATACAATCGTTAATGATGTACATCTCTTTACAACCTGACTAGGTATATATTAATGAAAGGGGTTGATAATGAAGACCCCCTTCTCAGCAAAGTGAAGAATTTATGACAAATACTTAACAACTGCTTATCTAGGATGGCCTCAGAAGTTATCGGTTAGGTTTCCATTCTTAACAACAAGCGCTGTTCCTGGTGATAATGGGTTTTAGTTGCTTTGTTTATGTGATTTTAGGTAGGGATCTCTGTAAATTGTGCTGGAATTACCCCCTGTAGTGGCTTCTTTAATGTTTTTCATTTCACCAGTTGCCCTCCTCCCTCCGGATTGGTAGAGGGGCCCCCCTGGTTGGGCCATTGCCACTGATCGACGAGGAAATGAAAACCACAGCATATTTAAAACTGCGGTTTTCACGTTCTGGTGATCTGCAGCAAATGGGCCAGCTGGTGGGTTCCCTCCACCAATCAGGGGGGCGGGGGGCAAGCAGCGAAATGAAAAACATTAAAGGAGCCATTGCGGGTGGTAATTCTGGAGTAATTTTTGGAGAATCCCCAACTATAGGCAATCATCTAAATCAGTGTTTTCCTGTTTACATTAGGAAAAACATGAAATCTGGTCTTTGAAGCCTGTTTCTCTATAAGGTTATCCAAAGTTCATTCCAACATTTATATAATTGAGGATGTATATGAGATGGAGGCATTTATGCCAAGGCCTCTGTGTTCCTTACACCCACCAGAGGTAATCTGGGAAATCAGTTAAATTTGAAATATTGTCAATTCAATTGTTGTGAGAAATAGTAGATATTGGACATAAATATAAATTAAACTTTCTTCTGTGCTTTAAAATTCAGATAAACTTAATTTTCTCCATTCCATTTCCAGTAAATATATTGTATGGGATCTAACATCTAGGATTTTTCCTCAGGAAAGTAATAAAGGCACAAATTATTTTCTAATTATCTAAATTACATCTTATTGTAAAGAAATTCTATTTTTACATGAACAAAGAAACTCAGTGCAGCCATCTGCTCTTTCTTCATTCCCCAAACCCTTTATTTTCTCATTGAACTTTAAATGGTTTAAATGGTGAGTTGTTCAATACTATTTTCGTGATCTTTCAGTTGTTAAGACAATGATGTGCATTTTTTAAATTTTTCCTCTTTTCTGCAGATGTCCTTGAAGGCTACAATGGGACAATCTTTGCTTATGGACAAACATCTTCTGGAAAAACGCATACAATGGAGGTAAGGAACAACATGTTTTAATATAGTAGCATCTTAAGAATCAGACAGGACCAGCTGCTTCCAAGTCAGATGTATGCCAGAAGTACAGTTCAGCTTTCTAGACAAGTGGTAAATACATCAGTGACAGTGATGTGTTTTGTTCAGAATACCTCTTAGACTGTGGACATTCCTCAGGAATGCTTTCAAATGTTTTATCGATAAGTTGCTAAAATAAAAAACAGTGAATTAACAAGTCAACAATAGCTTTTCCAGACTTAACGTATCAAGTTAGGCATGTGTGTATTTTTAAAGTATCTGAGTGGGATTTGTTAATCCCAAAACAAGAGCAATGCTGAGGGTCTGTGTTGCCTTGAATGCGCCATTCTGAAAATTCATGCTTCTATTTCTGTTTCTCATTTGCAATCCTCTCCTGGGAGCCCCACTCACTCATGTTGCAGCATTAATAGCTGAGCTCCTGAGACGTTGCTCTCAAAGAATGCAATGCAAGGCTAACTGCTGAACTCCTAAGTGTATCCTTGTCCCCAGCACATGGAGAAAAGTATAATGTGATCTGGAGCCCAAGGGCATTTTGCCCTAACCCTTGTCAGCCTATAAGTAGATCCAATGAGATGATATCTTAATCTCTTGCTAAAAATCAGCAGATTAAATCAAACATTTAATTATGTGATGGCTTTTATTTACATAGCCTGCTGTCTAAGTACTGGGCTGAGACTGTTTTACAGCAAGAACCTTCCGAAATCAGTTTATGTTGAAAATATGCTGGATAATTTTTTTCCAGCATATTTTCAAATTAAGTTGCCAACTATAAATGGAAGGTCTACAACATGTAGTACTAAAGGACATGGAAAAAAAGGAACCATAAAAGGAGAAAGAGGCTTGCTTTAATTAGCTTAGCAGATTTGCTTCATGAATAGCAGAGGTGACCTACCTAACCTAACAGTGAAGGGAGAAAGAGCATGATGTTCTCTTAACCTGACTGGCCATTGTGGAATTGCTGTCCAATTGCCACAGTAACTCCTAAACTGAGGGACGGATGTAATAACTGATGCCTTGTGTCTAATTAAATCTGCCCTTGCCTTCTTGGAGAGTGAGGGCGGGGGAGTCACTAGCTCAATCTACACAGATGGTGCAATGACTGAGTAATCTACCAGCTCAGAACATAATTAAATCAAAATGCCTGCAGGGCATGAGCTAGTGCTTCCACAGTATGGGGAAGGATTTCTTAAAGCCAATTCATATTTAGAATTATAGGCTCTGATAAAGAGAAGTACTGTAGAAAAGGAAGGGTTTCTGTAATTTTTTTTTTAGAGAGAAATCTGTCACATTAAAATCCTTTTTCGGTTTTAATCCTCCTTTTAGCCCAGCATCCTCTTGTAATGCCATTACAGTACTTTGGGAAAAAATAAGCCATTCTAAAATTGAAGAAATTTTTAAAATCCTCAAGGTAAAGCCGTTATGCAGGCATTTCTACAAAATGTGAAATGCTGAAAAATATTAGTGTTAAGCCTTCATGGGAAAAGATAGTATAATGGAGCTCTGGGAAACCCATGTCTTGCACATGTAACTTTTGCACAGGGAGAGAGATGGGTGTCGTGTGTATGTGGGTAGCTACATTTTTAGTTATGTTCACAAGCTTACACTTCATTGATTCCTTAATTGGCTTTGACTTCACTCTAGACTTTTCAATAGCAGATTCCTCTGTTAGGTTGACATTATTATTTCATCATCCTGAAATAGAAAAAAAACTTTGTTTCAAATGTTACACATCACTAGCCACTGCTTGTCTGCTGTGTTAAAGTGTAGGGATTGATGATCTTAGTAAAATAAAAGTTTTTAATGAGCTTTGCATTTGCCATCTTGGGGCTTTGATGAATTGACTAACTGCACTGTCAGCATGGTGATAGCAGAACAATCCTCCAAAGCATTTTTGAGGTTACAGCTGTAATAGAAGAAGTTCGGTAACTGTAACTTTTTTGTATGAATAGGCCGTGTTGGTTTTTCTTGCTTTCCAACACTGACATGAAACTTTATTGTGGAAATGTAATGGGTCCTGCTTCAATGAACTCAGATTTGAGTGAAATTCCATTTATAGTGAAGTAAAACAATTTCCTCTTGGTTCAGTGCATCTCAATGTAGCATTGTAACTGCTGGTTATGCTGCACCTTTTGATTTCCTTTTTTCCGTAGGCCAGTGAACGTGATCTTGCTTCCACTCACTTCAACGGTAACAGGGTCTGTCCCTGGAAGATAATTATAAGTGGTATACAATGCCTTTGAATTGTATTTTTTTTATTTCTTTTTTTTCTTATTTCCTTTATTTTCTGCATAAGGAGATGATAATAGTGTAAGAGCAGAGCTTATCAAGGAGAAGGGAACATGTATTTTATGTTTTTCTGTTATCATTTATTTGAGAAAAAATAGCAGTTATTGTCAGTGGCATTCTGGTTCTCTGAATAAATATGAAGCGAATGCCCACATTCTAGTTTTGTAATGAACTCCATTACATTGTTAGAGAATGTAGTCTCCAGGCAGTACTAGCAGATAGGCAGTTATGCTAGCAAAGCTGGTTGCAGGCTGATCTAAGGGGCAGGAACAAATGGTATTAAAATTATAGTGCAGCTTCAATTCAGTAATAGCATGTCATAATGGTGCAGATGTAGGCAAGGTAATGCAAGGGTTGGGGTTTTTTCATTAGGGATTCTGAAACAGTTAATTTATCACCTCCGTTTTCCTTTTCACTGATGGCTGTAAACCACTCTGCTGTGTAATGTAGGCTTTTCTGAACAGGTGGGTGGGATGTCAGATGTATAGTTAATGGTAATTTTGTACGAACATCAAACATATACACACTTTATAAGTAGAATATTCATGCTGAAATATATTTAAACTCTGTTTTATAGGGGAAGGAATTAACAGTGTAACTGACAGTTTTCCAGTTTTCCCCCAAGATCTGTAATTCAAGGGCAGAAAGCTAGTGACTGCTTTAAATTTAGATGGACAGCTATATATAGAATGTGCCAGTTTTTCATGCTTAATTTTCTTCATCCTGGCTTAATGCTTATAAGCTGGCTGCCACTCAACCAGCCCCAGTACATTTAAATGCAGCCAATGATGTCCACAGGCACTTTATCTGAGAACAGTAATAAAAGCTGACTAATTGCTAGGGCAGTTGTACATAGCACACCAGTAAGAGTCAGAAATACATGCAGTATACACAGAGCTATTAAGTAGACTTTTCTTTCTAACTTGAATTGAGTTTTTTTTTTCTTTTTAGTATTGCTTTTACAAATTACATGTTTTTACTCCTGACCTTTATTTAGAAAGGTACCCTATGGTCTACGGTGATATTGACATTACTCAATTTTCACTCCTCTTTATACCCTAACAGGGCAAAATACAGAAACATACTGTTTTCTGGTGTTGCCATGGGATTTTGGGAGTTCTTAAAATCATCTCAAGTCTATTCAGTTCAATTTATATATACATCTAATAAATAAATAACTACTCCCTAAAATCTTTATATTGCATCATCAGGCCATTTTTTACTAGGGCTGAGAATGACTACAAAAGATATGAAACACCTTTTTCTGTTCTTTTTAAATTCAAATATTTTTTCCTAGCTGTTACCATTCTGCTATATTCATGGAAGGATTCCGCCTCAGGTTTTTAAGATAATTTAATTTTTTTTACTATGCAGTTCAGTTTCTTATTTATAAAGCTGACTTCTTTGTAGAGGAGAAAAATGAAGGATGCTGTGCAATCAGGAAAATTGTTTTTTATTTAATATTCTGTGCAGCTGCTTAGGGCGTAGAAAGCTGGCAGCAGGCATTAATACAGAGAATGGTAATGTCTGCAACACAGCATTTCCTGCCACTAGGGTCCAGGAAAATGAAACAGCATCATATTATTGAAATGCAGATCTCCATCCCAAGCATTTCTTTTCTAGCTGTCAACACTATTGAAATGATAAAACAGTCTGATGAATGGTTTAGGAGTTTTCTTCTCCTACAGGTTTTCAAATGTCTGAATTTAAACAGGAAGAGCATTTTAAGTGCTTTTGTCTTTACTTTGGTATGTTAAATCACAGAGTGACAGTGTGTGTGTCAGCAGGACAACATGATGCACAAAATGCAAGGAGCTGCCAAAACATGTAGGTACTCTGTAGGGGGAAGAATGCTAACATGTTGAGTCATTCTGCCACTTTTTGTGTGCATCTATACAAGGCAAATCTTTGGAGATCAGGGGACAGGTTCATAGGGGTCCACTAAGCAAAGATCTGTTTGTGAGAAGCTTTTTCTACACTTGTGCATGAAATACTATTTCGATGTTACACTTTGTCTTTGTGTCTTTAGGGGAAGCTACATGACTCTCAGCTAATGGGCATCATTCCAAGAATTGCACATGACATCTTTGATCACATCTATTCCATGGATGAAAACCTGGAGTTTCACATAAAGGTAAATGCAGGATGACACCTTATGTAATGATTAAGAAGGAAGAAAACTAAGCTGGATGGTGAACTTCGGTCATGTTATAAAATGGGATGTTTCACCACAGTATTTTTCAGAATTATAGATGATTCAAAGAACTATTAACTTTAATAAGGAGATATATAATGCTGGAATCAGATGCAACAATGCCTGTTTTCATTAGTCTAAGCTGAATATCCCTTTATTTTCTTTGTATATTTGCAGGTATCTTTAATATTGTAATTCTCCATTTCTTTAATGCTTTCTTAATTCAAAGGGTAGGTCTTAACAAAAAGAAAGAGTACATTTTTAACTTGGGTTGGCCAATGTGAGTCAGGTTAAAATAACAGCACAGACCAGTGCAGCTTGGACTGTGCATTAACTTCCAGTATAGAGTTCCTACTCTGAAGTATACATTGGCTGTTACGATGTAACCATTACCTCTTCATGTTCTTGTAGTTGTGCAAGTGTAGCAAAACCATTGCAACCTTAACACTATTTCGATCCAGGTTAAAGTTACAATGGTTTTGCTACACTTGTACCACAATGAGAGCTCACAGATGCAATGGTAACATCATAACAACTTATACCCGTATTATTCACTACCAATAAAACTGTTACATCTGTGCACATGCTTTTGTTTAGCTTCAAGCTCAGCTCTAAGTGAAGCTGGTAACCCAATTGAAAACCCAAGTTTCCTTTTCTTCACTACTTTTTAAAGCTGAAGTAGCCAACCTTATTTAAAGCACACTTATTTTCCCTATGATATATGTAGCAACTGCAGCTCAGCCCTTGTTATTGATTTGTATAGGGCATCGCTGGTATGGATGGTGCTTTGAGAGAATTTTAGTCTCTGCCTTGAGGAGGTGGTCCATGACCACCTCTGCATGTTAAATATGTCACATAATTGCTGGGTTAATCTCACAGTTAATTTAGACTGGCTACACAGTGGAGATTAATTGTTGTGCCTTAAAAAGGTCCAACCAGCTATAAAGTTATTGCTGGAAAATGTGTAACTACTCTACTGCTGGTTTCTATCCAGCTCTAATTTGCATGTGCAGCATGAACATACCCTGCACAGCCAGGGCTGGGAGTCCCACAGCTGAGGGGACTCTCCCTCCCAGCAGTGCCCTGCAGCTGTGAGATCCTGGGTCCTGGCACCATGACTCATGGGAGTCTTGGTCCTGGCAGTCAGGGGGTACTGCCACAGCTGTGAATCCTGTTAACTACGAGACTCAGTTGCAGGAGCTTGTTACTTGCAATCCTGTGTTCTCCCTCTACTGGCAATGAGGCGTGATAGGACCTGATGCTAGATCCCATAGTCATGCTTCCTGCCATGCATGTGTGACATGGCTGGAGGCACAACTGTGTGGATGATGCATCAGATCCTGTCATGCCTTTGCCTGAATGTCAGAAGAGGCCCCATGTTACATAAGATGTGGTTTGTTGGGAAAAGAAGACTACCTCAGGTGATTGGAGAGGTGGCAGGAGAGAAGGCTTACAAAAGCTATGTAGTTAGTGGGAACATCTAGGTTGATATTAGTTCAATAACCTTTAGTACAAAAACACTTTTACTTCAGCTTCTGTGACCAAGTGGTGCTCTCTATAGAATGTGATTCATCTCTTTTCTAGACTCTCTGTTGCTGGAGGAAATGGTAACTTGTTACTTTGCTTGATTTGATCGAGATTTAAGAGCTTAGTGCATCACATTGGTTGGATTAAATAGAGCACTGTTGTGTATTCATTTGATAATCCACAAACAGGCCTCTGAACCCATTACTATTGTGTAATTACCTTGGTTATGTAACAGAATAACTTTATTAACCATATACAGTCTTGAGTTACATGTAAGGAGCAAAATGCTGACAGAAGAAATAGCTTTATGGATGTAAAAGGATCAACTAACTATTGAAAAGCCTTTTATTAGAGTAGAGGTGTTTGAGGTTTTAAAAACCTTTGGATATATAATTTTCACCTAACCAGATTTTGCAGGAGATTTCCATTTTGATCATCCACATCAACCA
Source organism: Alligator sinensis (assembly GCF_000455745.1). Taxonomy (NCBI): domain Eukaryota; kingdom Metazoa; phylum Chordata; order Crocodylia; family Alligatoridae; genus Alligator; species Alligator sinensis. Next base: position 293,310 of record NW_005842691.1, read on the forward strand.
TGTGATGTTTATGTGGTTACTGCTAATTTATTGTGGTAGCACTTAAATGCTAGCCAGGCTAGTACCTCATTGTGCTAGGCACTATATAAACTTATTAATGGCCTGCCTTTGCTCTGGCAGAAGCCTTGGATGTGTTACTTAATAATTCACATACTGACATGCCTTAATTCTTTTCTGTAATCTCTCAGTAGTTGACATTTGTTACAGTGTAATGGAAGCAGACCTGATTAAATGGCATTGAATAAATGAGTCTGTTAATTATACAAGAGAGCTGTCATTTAGAGAGACAAATTCTGGTATTGGGACAAAGAATCCATCAAACTCTCCTGCATTTTTTGCATAAAATCATTACTTTTCAAGTTTGATCAGTCTGACAGTGGTCTTCTCAGCTGTGATCTCATCACTGGAAACTATTTTATGTTTGAATTGTTGTGAAAACATTTCTACTAGGTGTTTTGAAACATGTATTGGCTTTTTTATTATACAAAGCCTCACTTAATAATACCTAGTAGTGCCAGTGACTAAATCTGTAATGGTTTTGTCAAAATGTACTAAAGTGATGGAGTGTCATCTCACTTGCCAGTCTCAAAAGGATGATTAAGGTAGGTAGGTCAATTTCCAAAGTTTGCTCCTGTTTGTCACTGATTTGCCATGTTACAGGAGCAAGTTAGTTAAGCTTTTTCACCTCAAATTCCCCAGTTCTAATATTTACCTCATGGCAGTGCTGCTGTGAGGATTCATTTATTAGCTTTAATGTCTGTAAAATGCTTTGAGATCCTTTCATTATAGAAGTTATACAGCTGCAAATAATAGGGATTATTAACATATATATTGAATGTGTGAATTCTTTGGGTCATGAGGCTTCCTTGCCTCTGAAAAGCATGGAGCTGGATTTATCTCTTATACTCGGGCAGAACTCCCATTGATTGCAGACTGGATAATCGGACCCAGACCCAGAGGGACGTAGGTAGCTGTGTTTGTCTGAAGTCAAATAGAATACAGGGTAGTTTTGCACCTTGTAGACTAATTTAATTAGAGATATGTATATTGCATGAGCTTTCGTGAGATGTAAACAGCATTTTACAGCTATGTAAACAGTATTTTTAGCTTGCTTGTAAACCTATTTATTTAAGTAACAGCCTCTTACTGAACTGTGTGTAGATATATGAGAAGCAAGTTTTGTATGTTAATATATTTTATTGGACCAACTACGTAGTCAGGATTCATGCTAGATTGGCTTTTTTGGCACAAAATGCCCTTCCTCGGGTATGGGAAAGAAACAAATAGAGTTTAAGCTAAATACCAGGTGGGACAGTTGTTTTGCTTAACTCTATTATGTAAATGAAAATAGTCACTTAAAAAGGGAGACAAGAGCAGTATACCTTTGGAGCAAAGTATAGTTAGCAGAAGTAGCTACAGATCAAGAGGCTGAAGTGGATAAAACCTAATTATGTAAAAGAAGAAGATCATTCAGAAGGGGAGATGCTCATTATTACCTGTTGAGTACCAAGAGATTAGCAGAGGGACCAAGTGAATTGTAATGAACCGTAAAACCATTATCTGCGTTTAGTCTTCAGTATTTAGTGCCCTGTAAAGTTGCATGAGAGGCAAGGATTTTTGTGGTGATATCTTTTATAGGACCAACTGTTTTGTTGGGAGAGATGTTAGATAAGTTTTTGTGTGCAAAGTACCCTCAGGTCTGGGAAAGAAGCTGACACAGCTTGTGTTAAATAACAGAACAATGATTTGTGTATAATTCCATATGTAAAGGAAAAACGGTCACTGAAAGAAGTAGGAGAAGGCTGTAAAAAGCAAAGTTAGCTGGAGTGGCTTTAGAGCAAGAGAAGTGCAGTAAAATCGATAACCTAATTGTGGGAGGGCAAAACCATTCAGAAGGGAAAAGGGTTGGTATTGCTTGTGCAGTGCAGAGATTAGCAGAAGTAGATAGCAGGTAGATTGTAATGAGCCACAGCACAATTGTCTGTGTTTAGTCCATAATTTTTAGTGTCCAGTAAAGTTATGAATATTTGATCCCAAATAGCTTTTGAAGGTGTTTTATAAATTTCCCTTGAGCATAAGGAATGTGAGGTCAGAAAGTGAATGATTGTTCTATGAAAAGTATTCTGCTGCTGCTCTCTCTCTCTCTCTGTCCTTTACCTTGTTCTGGTCAGAATATTCATTTTGGCTCATAGCCTTGTTTAGTTTTACTCGCATAATTTCTCCCAGTATTTGGTGCATTGGAGGAGATTATACTGTATTCTGTGATAGATGTGCATAGGAACTGTAGCTTCTGATGATTTTATTGTTGGGGATGTTGATTATGGTAGCAGTGGAGGTGTGCTGAGATACAAACACTAGTAGGAGAACTCTCTTCTTTCCTGGACTTGAAGAAGGGCACTTTATACCTAAAAGCTTGTCTACCATCTCAAAGCTATGGAATTATTCCAATAAAAGATATCTCCAAAAAAATCCTAGCCTCGTATATTTCCTAGACCACAACTACAACACTCTAATGCTACTACAGTAAGTTTATGAATTTTTGTTCCCTGAATAGTCTTTTGAAGATATTGTGTAGGTTTCTCTTGAGTACAAAGACTATGAGGTCAGAGATGGAGTGATTTGTCATTTGGTGATGACACGGTAGTATTTGGATGCAGCTTCGTTAATAAAATGTAGACTTGGAATTTGTCACAGGTATGTTGATAAAGTTCCTAAGAGTGAGTAAGGTGATGAAACTGCACCAGCTATGAGTGATGGGTCTGAATATTGATAGTGAAGAGAGTGCACAAATTTCAAAAAGGCATTGGAAAAAGAAGTTGGGCAACTTTTTGATGGCCTAGAATGACACTTTCTAATTTCTGTTAATATCAGAGATTTGTTTAATAATGCATGCAGTAGACTCCAAGATATAGGTTGGTTTCATTACATTGTGAGAGTCCTTCAATTAAAATAATCATTTACCCAATAACTAACCTACTGTGATGCCTGAATAGTCGATATTCCAAAAGAGATTTGAATTTAAAAATTAAAGAGATCTACAGTCTCTTTGGTGTGTAGGAAGAGAATACCATGAAGACCAAAGAGCTACAAACTTATTGTCTTTTTGGTTTTTAAAATGAATGGATGGCATAGCGCTTATTCACATACAAATGTAATGGAGAAGATATGTACTGTCAGCCTATTTTAGCATATGATTGTAAAGTGAGGCCTTGATGTAAATACTAGAGAAATTTGTCACTCATAAACATGAATCATCAGTAGGGACCACTGCAGATCACCCTGGAAGTTCACTGCACAGCAGCTCCTTTAATCTTGCAGTTTCCCCTGCACACCTCTCCACCACTGGTTGGCGGAGGGGGATTGACACTTACCCCTGACTGGTGGGAAGGTGAAAACTGCGGCATGTTTAAAACTGTGGTCTTTGCCTCCCGGCCATCAGGAGCAAGTGGTGGGTCTGAACGGACCCCTCTGCCAATCAATGGCAGGGCAGTGCATGGGGGGAAACTGCAAGATTAAAGAAGTCACCACACAGTGCACCTCTGGTGCAAATTCCAGTGGTCCCTAATCATCAGCAATGTAATGTACATGGCACAGTTCTTCCTTAAAATAAAATGGCTTTTTACCCATACAGTACTAAATACTTACTAGACAAAACAGTCCTGCTGCAAGTACAGGCGATCCTTGCCATTAGTGGGGGATACATTCCCGTGTACTATTGACACAGTTCCCTTAAATGGGTTTCTGTTTGTTTTTATTGGGGCTGAATAACCCCTTTATATTGATATTTGTTCAGTCTCTCCCATCTCTGCCCCCTTTTTTGTTACACAACACAATTTCTGTTCAGTATACTCTTCCTCTTGTCCTTGACTCAGGAAAACACTTAGGTGAGTGCTTAACGTTAAGTTTTGGCTTATCTCACGTTGACTCATTAAATTCAATATACAAATAACACTAAGCTTGCTAAAGTATAACCTGCACTTAGTGATGGACATAGCGTACCTTCTATAAATATCCAAAAAGTACCTTATTAATAGATCTGTGCGTAATTTCGGCAGCCGTTTCATTTTGGAGATGTTTTGGCACCCGAAACACCGAATCCAAAATTAAATGGAAGGCACTGAAACATCACCAAAATTAAACGAACCCATTCAAAATGTTTTGGAAATGTTATGGATGTTTTGATGGCGCCCTCTGGGAATAGTCCAGCACAGCCCCACAGACCTCCTTTTAAAGTGCTGGGGCTGGGTGGGGGATGAGGCTGGGCAGGGCAGCCATGGGGCTTCTCTCACAGCTCCCCCTGCCCGGGCAAAGGCAGGCACAGCTGGAGGACCCATGGGAGAAGCCCTTATGGCTGCCCTGCCTGGCCCCATCCCCCGCCTGGCCCAGCCTCCCGGCACTTAGAAAAAAAATAAAAATAAAAAGACTGCTGCACTCACTGGGTGCAGCAGCAGCAATCAGGACCTCTGGGCGCTTATGGCAGAGCCTCCCCATGCAGCATGGAGGAGTAGGGGGCAGCAGGGGTTGCCCCCCCACCTGGCACCCATGGAGCAGCTGTCGCATCACACAGTTACAGCGTCGCTTGGCAGGGTGCCGCACGCTGTCTGGGAGTTGGGGCAGCTCCGTCTGTCAGGGGGAGCCCAGCACCGCTCGGCCCCAGCACCCCCAGCTCCCAGACCGTATGTGGCGCCCTGCCGAGCTGCACTGCACCCATGCCATGAGAAAGCTGCGGCGCAGGTGCCAGGTGGGGTGGGGGGGAAGGGTGATCCCCATTGCCCTGTGATGCATGGGGGGGGCTCTGCCACAAGTGCTGAGAGGCCCTGATCACCATTGCTACAGCCAGTGAGCGCGGGGCATTTAAAAAAACATTTTTTTTTTTAAAGGTTAAAGGAGCTATGGGAGAACCTGCAGCTGCCTGGCGGTGCCTGCCTCTCCCCGGCCGATCCAAATCAGCACCAAAACAGCATCAAAACTCTGAAACAGGTTCTGCCAAATTGAAACGGAACCATGATCTGAAACACCAAAACGAGTCGCTGTCCTCCAAAATGGCTGAATCCGAAATGAAACAGCTGTTTTACACAGCCCTACTTATTAGATGTTCCATGGCGTCATTAGAGCTTACTAAGATTCCACAGTTTGCTTTTTTTCACTCTAAATGTCTTGGAAAATTTGCAGTAAACAAGATCAAAGGTAGATTTATTCACTTTGCTGGATCACTGAGAAGTTGTCTTTCAATGAACAGTGGAAAAATCCATGTAATCTGATATGTAAATAAGTTAAAATACAGATAGTTTCGTCTGACCAGCAGTAAGATAAAAAATGCATACGGGAAACTGTTGGCTCTGGATTTAGAATCCAGATACTTTGTTCATGGCAGGGGACCTACCCTCAGACTGACCACAACCTTCCCATTTCACAATAGGCAAATTTACTGATACAATGATAACAGAAACGAAACAATGCAAACAATCAAACTATTCAGACATGTTCAAACAGACCAGACATGTTCTTCGCAACTTTACCCCTCCTGTATACTGGGCAGTTGTCTCAATTGTGCCATTGTAGCACTACTAGTGCTCCTTCATCCTGCAAAAGGCTGGAGAAATGCCAAGGGTTAGGCCTTTCCCAACCCACCTTGGAAACCAGACCTGTTGTCCGCACAGGAAGGACCTGGTCTTTCTCGGGGATCCTATTGTTTTACTCTGTGTTCCTGATCTCTGCAAAAATTCTGGGAATTAATACAACTGCATTACTTTACTATTACTACTATACAAGCTAAAATACATATTTAATACACACAAAGCAAAAAACAAAGAAAGAAAAAAAAACCAACCCAAAAGGATAACAACAAAACAAACAATCCAGCCGTCTCGATCTTTGGTATGGTTGAGCTCTGTGAGGCCTTGGAGATGCTCTGCATGATGCACCATTTCTTGTAGCTACTCTGCAGGTATTTTATAGCCTATCAAGAAGCTTTGCTTTACATTTCATAGTCTAGCACAGTTGACATGACAGTCACTTATAGCAGTAGCATTTTACGAACACAGCAAAACACAATCATTACACATAACACAGTCAAGCTCAATTCCTCTCTGTACCCAGCAAACTTCACGATATTCCAGTGTTGATTCCTTCCTGCAAAACACAAAGACAAAAAGGGAGGGGCTCACCCCTCTTGGTTGGTTTACACTTAGCTGGCACACTGTGGCTGGCTTTGCTTGGCCTGCAGCCATGCTAGCGCTCATCCAATTTTTGTGTGTCATTTAAAAAGCTATAAAATCATTTAAAAATTGTATGTGGGAGCCTGGAATTAATGGACATCTTGGGTGGTTATAGACATGCTCCAGAAATGGGGGGAAGTGAGGGGGGGGGGGGGGGGGGTTAATTAAAACAGCTCCCAGATCCACTCTAATTAATTAAAGCACCCGGATCATCTCATCTATCAGCATCCCCATGCTGAAAAATGGCAGCAGAGCACTTTAACTAAAGCTTGTCAAATGCCCCTGCTGCCATTTTTCAGCACAGGGATGCTGATACACGAGATGCTGGAGTAATTAGCATGCTTCAGCAGACTCAGTTAATCGAGTGTGCTCTAACACATTGTAATTACAGTGCATCAGAGCAGCCTTGATGCTTGTGTATAGGCGCCCCTTATTTGGGTGCTTTGTCTCCTTCCATTTTCAAAGATTTGAAACTTCAGGTGAAAATGTTTTTGAATTACGAGACTGTAAATCTGAAACGATTCATATTTGTTTTGATCCAGGTTTCCTACTTTGAAATTTACTTGGACAAAATAAGGGACTTGCTTGATGGTAAGTGGCACTCATTTCTTTACCTACTGGCTTGGGGTGATACTGAGGTTGGTGAGATTGTGAGGCTTTAGTTTGTTTGCAGTTGATTCATTGCTGTCATGTTTAAGAGGTTGAATTAAATTTAAGATACATGACTGAATTTTCTGGTTTAGATTTTCTATGCTTTAAAGTTATATGAATGTATGGAATTTTCTTATGGTATTAGGGGAGACATTTAAAGTTATATCAGCTATTAAATTCAGTTAACTGAAGAATGGGAAAGACCCCGCTTACTGTTAAATTTTGTAATTGAGTTAGAGTCTGTTCAAATTATTCCAGGGGCATTTGCACAACTGATACGAGCATTTTACTGATAACAATTCTAATGCATGCAATTTCTCTTCTAGTGTCAAAGACAAATCTGGCTGTACATGAAGATAAAAACAGAGTTCCATATGTAAAGGTATAAGGAAAAATTTTGGGATATTTTGGTTCAGGTCTTCCCCTTACATTCTTAAACCAGCTTCTGCTTTTACAAATATGTATTTCCTTAACTTATATTCAGTGTGTGTGAGGGATTGGATTAGACAAAGTCATGAAGAACAGTCCACTGGGACCTATTAAATAAATATAAACCACTAATGGTTGATGTCAGGGAAGATGTGACTGGTGGTGGACTACTGTAGACATTAGCTCTGTGTGAATAGGGAAGTATTCAATTTGGATTTGGCTGTTTCAGAGGACAGTGATTCAAATCAGAGATTTGGATCACTGTCCTGAATAGATTCATTTGAATCAACTTCGAAAGATTTGGCACTGGTTCAGAGAGATTCGGATTGGCTGGAGAGAGGCAGGCACAGCTGGGTGGCTCCTCTGGCTGTGCCTGCCTCTCTCTGGATGGGGGGAGCCATGGGAGAAGCCACCATGGCTCCCCTGCCTGGCCCCATCCTGTGCCCAGCCCCAGCCTAGTCCCAGCACTCACTGGCTGCAGCGGAGGCTGTGGGACCTCCTGGCAGAGCCCCCCCATGTAGGCCCTGCTCCCTGATTGCCCGCCTCCTGGCCCTGCCCTTGATGACCTCCCACTCAGCACCAGCAGTCCGGGAATTAACCTCCCACCAAAAAACCCTGCACTCACTGGCAGTAGCAGCGGCTGTGGGGACTCTGGGGTCATGTGGCAGAGCCCCCCTGCACATCCTCCTCTGCCTGATCTGCCCCCCTGCTCAGCTCCACCCCTGATGGCTGCCCCGTCCAGTCCCAGCCTCCTGGTAATTTAAAAACAATAAAAATAAAAGCCCCGCACTCACTGGTTCTGGCAGCAGGGATCGGGGCCTCTGGGGGCTCATGGCAGAGCCCCCCCCATGCAACGCAGTGCAGTAGGGGGCAGCGGGGATCACCCCCCCTGCCTGGCACCCACGCTGCAGCTGCTCCATGGCATGGGAGCAGTGTGGCTCTGCAGGGCAGTGCACACTGTCTGGTAGCTGGGGCCGCTGGGGCTGAGGAGTGCTGGGCTCTGGCTGACAAGTGGAGCTGCCTCAGCTCTTAGACACCACTCAGCACCCTGTCGACTTGTGCTGCACCCATGCCATGTGGCAGCTGCCACACGGGTGCCAGGCAGAGGGGGGCAATCCCCACTGCCCACCACTGCCTTGTGCTGTGCAGGGGGGCTCTGCCATGAGTGCCCAGGGGCCCCAATCGCTGCTGCCAGAGCCGGTGAGTGTGGGGCTTTTTTTTTTTTTAAGTGCTGGGAGCCTTGGGCCAGGCTGGGCGGGGCATCCGTGGAGCTTCTCCCGTGGCTCCTCCAGCTGTGCCTGCCTCTGCCTCGGCCAGGGGAGCCACAGGGGCTATGCCCTGCTGCTGTTTGCCCAGTCAGCACGGGGGGGAGGGGAGGTGTGCTATGCAGGCACAGCTCGCTCCAGGCGGCAGCATAGCCTGTACTGCTGTGCATGCATGAGCACTGATGCTGCTTGCCAACCGACGTGGAGGGGTGTGAGATGCAGGTGCGGCAGTGCTGGGAGTGGGGGGCTAGGCCCTGCTGCTGCTTGCTTGTTTCTGCCCAGAGCAAGTTGTGCCTGCATCCTGCGCCCCACCTGCTCCCCTCCAGCCCCAGCCCCAATCCCTCTCTCCCCCACACCTCTTCCCTCCTTCCTCCCCCAACCCCAACAGACTTACCAGCTGGAGGCAGGTGTGTCAGCTGCCTGTTTAGCCTATGGCCGAATCTCCGAATTGGCTGAATCTTTCTCTGAAGCTTTTCTGAAATGATTCGGATGCTTCAAATCCATTTGGAGCTTTTACTTGGTCTCCTGATTCAATTCGGATTCGGAGATTTGGGCCCTGAATTGGGCCAAATTTCCTCTGAATCGAATTGGCTACCGAAGCTTTGCACAGCCCTAGTAGACATGCCATGTCCATATACTCCCTTTCTAAGGTGGGGTAGAATGGACCCTTAGCCTTATCTAGTATGGCATATCTTATGATGTTACGTTCTTATAGAAAGAGAGTTTTACGTATTTAGAATATACTTAGAATTTTGTAGATAAGTAGTGCTCAGAGTTTTGGCCCAATGGACCAAATGAGTGGTGCAGGGCTGGTCTGTGGGTTGATTTGGACAGTGCACCCCAGGATCAGGCCCATGCTTCTGGATCTATACAACACTGTCCTCATCAGCCCCATGTTATGGGTTTGGGAACCTGTGTTGCTTCCACCCAGTCCTGCTTGCTGGGATCAGGCTCTGGAGTCTAGTACTGCCTCCACCTGACCCTGCATGCCCAATCTAGCACAGAGGGCTATGTAGGGAGCCCCGTGAGCTGGATGACAAGGCACTGGAGGCCAGATTTGGCCAATTAATCAGGGGTTGAGCACTCCTGTTGTAGGCAGCTTTGAGAGAAGAAATACGTGAAGGAATTAGATGAGGCCGTTCTTATGCATTTTGGTAGCCAAGGCAGATTGGGGTTTTGGTTAAGTGGATACAGTTTTTTTTCATGATAATCCTTGTATTTAAACAGTTCCCTGAAACATTCATGAGCTTGAATCTTTTATTCTCTTTGCTTCACTTTTCCTGCTTTTTAAAAGCTTATAGTTGCAATGAAAGTTAAACACTTATATTAATATTTAATAATGAACACAAAAAAATATATATAATTCCTTATCATTACTATTCAGTGGCATAGATGCTATAATTTATTTGACTAGATAGTTTTCCAACCAAGCTAATGTTGTCATGGGGAATTTGCGTAAATTGTTGCTTTACAGCTTTTTTCTCCTCTATTTAGACTTCATATAAATAAATAGAAATTTCTGATGAAAAGGGGAAAATATTGTATGATTCTTTTCCTCCTTCTCTTTTGAGGTGGGGAGGAGCAGGCAAAATATTTTCATAGACATTACTGTATTAATGTAGAAGGAAGAACAATTTCCTCCTACCTTTTAAGTTGAGAATGAGAAAATAATTATGGCCCTGGGGACTAATATGAGTTAGTGGCTCATATGGATATTGTTTGATTCTGCAGTGTCCTGATTATATGATGAAATTTCCTTATTATAAGTATTCTGATTATATTGGCCCGTTACACCTATGGGAGAATAATTTTCTCTAAAGTTATGCCACAAAAATCTCACTGAAGTCAACAGGTATGGAATTCTGCTTCCCTTTGTGCAACTTAATGGCAGTTTTCTAGCAGTCTCAAACGGTTTTTTGCCCTACCTTTATGCTGAGGATGTGTAAAAATGCACTTATAAACTGATTATGTGTAGAAGAGCTATACATTGGTGGGATATATGGGCATGTCCTGGAAGGGGTGTGGAGAGAAGGGCACACAAGTTTTAGCACCCAAATGGTTAATGGTTATGGCACTCACCTAGGAAGCTGGAAACATTGGTTCTAAATCCCCCTTGCCCAGAGTGGGTTTGAACCTTCATTTTTCTGATTTTTCCATTATAGTGCTCAACCACCATGCCACAAGTCAGGTGGTTACATGTAAAAGTCATTGGATAAAATGGATGGAGAACTGTACAGTGAGGAGGTTTCTGCTCCCCTTTGATCTCAAGAGCTAGAGCACAAGCAAGAACCAAAGGTCATCTCCCTTTAAGGTAGTGGTCGCTGCACTGAGCAGTATGCACCCACCAGGTTGTTCATCCACCTGCCCTACAAATCTCCTTCTCATGGCTGTCAAAGGGGACAGCTTGAAAAGAGCTTAAACTGTGGCAGGCATGGTAGGTAGAGCACTGCTGGGAAGCCAAAGGGATGCTCTGGGAGAAGGCAGGACTTAGAACCAAAGTCTCCAGCTTCCTTGGCAAGAGCCCTAGCCGCTCAGCTTTTGGGGCTAGAACACGGTAAGGTTGTCCTCCTCCTCCAGTACCGAACACCTGCTTGTTAGGGGTTTCTGGTTGGCTACATTTCTGTCGCATACAGGCAGTTACATGTCCATATTTGGGCACACATACGTAGCCTGTAGCTGTCCAGCCAGCCCACTGAACATGTTTGATCCATGTGCACAGGCTTATGCATTCACACTGCAGGGGAATTAGAATTGCTACCTGCATGTAAGTGCCAAAACCACCATTTATGTACCTAGAAAGCTGCCATAGACACACAAAAAGAAACAGAATTCTACCCTAGGAGTGCAGAATTTGGCTCATTATCTTTTGGATGATCATATTAGATATTAGTGGGGGAGTTTCTTTTCATCTGTTCTGATGGATATTTTTCTTTGCATCTTTTCAGTGTGTTTTCTCAGCTTCTAAATACTGAATTCGTATGTTTCTAGGGTTGTACAGAGAGGTTTGTCTCTAGTCCTGAAGAAGTCTTGGATGTTATTGATGAAGGAAAAGCCAACCGCCATGTAGCTGTTACAAGTAAGTGATGTCCATCAAGTGGGTTTAAAACAAATTAACAACAACCTAAAAAAGCTAACCCCACCAAAACCAAAAACAACAAAACCCTCAAACTCAATAATCAACTAACACCATCAACAGACAACCCCCCCCCCCAAAAAAAAACAACCCCAAAAAAACCCACCCCCAAACCCTGACCCCATATTTGGTTTCTGAAAAGTCAGAAATAAGGTCAGAATTTACCAAACACCAAGCACAGGCTCAAATTTGAGCATGTGGTATAGGTCCATTGACTTAGATACCACACTTGATAAACATTGATTTTCTGATGGTGATCACTGAGGCCTGAGAGAGCTTTTTATATTGGCCTAATAAATTATATCTGTAGGTAGTTAAAAAGGAGATATAAAAACAAATGCACATGAAAGTACAATTTAGTGCCAAATTTGAATGGTAGAAAACTGCCATTGACTTTGGGGAAACAGATTTGGGCATTATTTCAGTGTACTTACACCAGGAATAGTAGAGTACATACAGACATTTGCTGCACCTCATCAGTGTCAGGGAGTAGGAAGAATGCAGCCCCAGGACTGGGGCAAGTTGCAGGGCTTTGGGGCTGCTCTCTGAATGTGTTCATATATTTGATAGATTGAGCTAACCCATTTTGGATCTGTGTTTGTTCAACTGCCTAGGTAAACTAAGGTAGATTAGGCCCACTATTTTTGGCCCAATTTAAACCTCTTGAAAGTCTTCACAAGATTAGCATTTAGATCAATCTAGCCATAGTTAGATCAATCTAAATGTAATGCCTGCACATACCCCTCTACTGCAAATAAACTTGGTCAGATTATGACCGTTATTAGCAGTAAGGTGAACTTTGACTTGAAAGGTATAAAAAAAAAAAAAAAAAAAAGAAGTAAAAATGGCTTTGATATAGTTTTTACAACAATGTGGAGAATATTTTTAAATAATTGATTTAGAACATGCTTAACCTGGAATCCTTGCAATATTTCTTTAAGAAGACAATAGTTAGAGTGAAGTTTTGGGGGGAAAAATGTCAAGCTAGTGTTTTGTTTTTGTTTTTTTTGGTTTTTTTTAAAGCCTCTTGTTAATTGCCTCTTATATGTGATGCTGCCTATTGCTGTGAAAACAGTTGCTGACCACATCGGTGGTGGTTTCATTTATGATATATATTTGTTTAAGAAAATGAACTGTGTCTGGATTCTGTAAAGTTAAATAGAATAAATATAGTAAGCTTTTGGTCAAATAATAGGACATTACTTAATAAAATGTAACACATTTTTCATGTAAGCCACTCCAAAGATTTATTTAAAAATCCTAGACACTCAGCAGCACAGCTCTGTGCCTGGGGCATCTGTGGGTCCTGCCATGATGATTGTGGAAGTGCAATTAAACACCATTGCAGCAATGGCTGCTTTGCTGCCTGCCCCCCCCCCCCCCCCCCCCACCACTGCTAGGAAAAACTAGTTATAAAAGGGACA
>NW_005842691.1:306460-314901 GCF_000455745.1 Alligator sinensis
CCCAGTTATGCTAGTGAAAAATCTGTTTAAAAGAGGCATTTTTTTATTAAATGATTACATCTGTTCAGATGATAAGGATAGATTTTACAACCCCAGCTTTGAAATGTAAAATTGTTTGTGCCTGGCTACAGTTTTCTGATTTTCACTAAATCTCTGATACCTTGAAAATACCAGTTCATGTATCTGTTGTCCAGTGATTAGAGTACAGAATGCAATTTGGGAAATTCTGTTATATGCCACATTCTCTCTTTCTGCTGCACGGCTCTCTGGTTTTGGTTTAGGTAGTATGACCTCTCATGCCTTATCTTGCTAATTTGTAACATGAAGAGAATACTTCCCTGCCTACCTCATGTTACGCTTCTTAATGTTTACAAAGTGCTTGAAAATATATAGGGGTGTTAATTGTAGCCTTGGTCTAAGGGCGTAGGCAGACAAGGTTCTTTGGGTAAATCTGATAACTTGGTCTAATAAAAGATATCAGATTTACCCAAAGAACCTTGTCTGCCTTGAGATATGTAGGTGACTAGTGTTATATAACTGTAGATTGTATTGTCGTTATGCTGTTACAGACTGGAATCCTTTTGACAGAATGTGACTGGGTTTTGACTTCATAGCATGCATGGACCTTTACTGGCTGTGTTTTATTTTTTAGACCTTTAATGTAACACATGCTTATTTAAAAACGTACATGTTACTTATCCCTGTCTGTTACAATCAAAACTGTAGATGAACTAGATAGTGAAAATAACGTGCCGTGACAGCAGGGCATTGCCTTCAAAACTTGCTCTTCTTTTCATCATTCTGTGCCTGCTTATCTCTTGCTTTGTTCTGCTTGCCTCTTGGCCAGCACTAAGTTCTAGTGACTGCAAGACAAACACATCTTTAAAAAAATGATTACCACAGCAAATGCCAAATCTATACCAATTGTTGTCATGGCTTAAAGCATGCTGCACACAGCCCACTAACACCATGGAAGGTGATGGAAGGGCAGGTATCGTTGGCCCAGTTGCCAGCTTATGTTATATGCTGTGTTTGATGTCACCAGAGTTGGACAAAGACAAAGAACTCATCATTTGTGTTTATTTGAAAACTGTTCTCATTGGAATTGCTAATGACAGGCTCCTGGCCAACTCTAGCAGTCCCTTCTTAATCACTGTTCTTTAATTTGCTATGACACATTGGGCAACTTAATTCTCCTCCCTGCTCATTCCTTTTATCATTTTGAAGGCAGTGAGCTGCTTCTGGTTTCCCTTTGCCTCCTTGTCTACAGCACGTATTCTTAATCTACTGCATTCAAATGGGACTTCAAATGAACTTGAATGAAATGAATGGGACTGCAAATGAACTTCTGCTTTTGGTAGAAGGTATGGGCAACATGGGGCAGATTTTGGAAATGCTGTAGAGGGCAAGAGTGGAGAAAAACACAAGAACTAAAGCAAACATAGGGTATTTATACACATGCATGCACTGTGACCCATGCAATTGTGCAAGTGGCAAAATGCGCATCAGCACGCAGAAAATGGTGGCGGTTCACTTTTGAACTAAAACACATTAAAGGTGTGCATTTCACCACTTGTACAACTGCAAGCGACACAGCACAGTGTGTGTCGGCTTGTATGCAGAGCAGACTTGATTAATCGAGTCTGGTCTGACACGCCAGATCTCTGGTGCATTGCAGCACAAAAAAGTATGTGTATCAATGCCCCTTAATACTTGAAGCCTAGGGGAGAGGAAAGATAGTGCTGAGATCAATGGTGATGGAGAAAGTGTGAGGAAAGGAAATGTCCATACATTTTTCATGCTGTATCTTTTCTTGGATGTTTGAGGATGCAATAGACATGATACATGCAGAAGTTTTGCCTGCGGCTGCCCAGGGCTGTTCAACTTGCAGGCTGCATGCAGCCTGTGAGGGGTTAGTTTGTAGCCCCCTCAGTTCCCACCTGGATACCAGTTCCCCGTTGCTCTGGCTGCAGCAGGATCTGGTGTCTCCAGCTCCTCCCCTCCCCCACCCCTGGCTTCCTCTTTCTGCCCCCAGCAAGAGGGTGGGACAGGGTAGCCCAGCCCACAGTGCTGGGACAGACCACAGCTCAGGGTGGCTGCACGATGTGGTGCAGCGGGGGAGCCCAAGGCCAGAGAGCTGCAGGTGAGGCCACGGCACCCCAATGCACGTTGCAGCAGGGAGTGGTAGGGGGAAGAAGAGGAGGGGCTCAGTGGCTTGCACTGGTGTGGTCTGTGGAGCATGTAGTCTGCCTTGGTGCAACCCACCAAGCGAGCACCCCCCAAGCCGCTTAGAAGTTAGACAACGCTGGTATAGACATTTGAGCACTTTTATTCCTGGTTTTCTCATTCTGGCATATAAGCAGTAATAATAACTTAAACATTCTTGCACATATCCTCGAGTGTGTGTTTTCAGGATTACGTTTACTGTAAATCAAGTTAAACAACAGCATCCAGAAACACCTCAACTCAGATGTCTTGTCACTCAAGCACTCTCAAGACTCAACAGCTCAACAAATTCCTTATTCCAGTATGCTGCTGTTATTTCTTGTTGCATTTTTACTTTTTAGAAATGTATATTCTACCTTTTATGTGTGCAGGTGTACTGTTTGGTTGTTACCCAACAAAGTAGGAGAATGTGTTTTTCAGCTAAAGCTCTTGGGTTTTCATTAACTTTTTTCATGAAGTTATGTTAATTTTTTATTTTATTTTAGCCCCCCAGTTTTTTTATTTTCATAAAATATTTAATGGTGTTAATTATTTAATAGAAAAATTAGGTACTTATTTTTTTCAAGGTCATGTCATTTGTCATGAAGCTGGTTAAATTTCAGGCCAGGTTGGGAGAAAATAAACGGTCACACTATACTTCATAAATGTTGAAACCTACCCTTGTGGAGAGACTATGCTGAGTGCTTCAAGATGGTGTCTGAAATGTATATGGATTATTTTGTGAAGTTTACCTGTTGATTCTAAACTATGACAACATGAGATATGTTGGCACATTTTAAAACTTTCTGAAAAGGATAATATTAAGCAAAATCCTTTAAAAAATATTGTTTCTCCATAGATATGAATGAGCACAGCTCTAGAAGCCACAGCATCTTCCTCATTAATATTAAACAAGAAAATGTAGAAACTGAAAAAAAACTCAGTGGAAAGCTTTATCTGGTGGATTTGGCTGGAAGTGAGAAGGTAATGAACATATTTTTTATCAGTAATTTTTGCCATGCTTAGAAGCATTCTTGGAACTCCTAAATTGAGTGGGTATTGGTGCAACTTAAATTTGTAGACTTGGGAGATAAAACTTCTGTAACTAAATGCAGCCTACCTTTAGCACTATCAAAAACTGTATGCAGATTAAGCATAGGTGATATTTGGATGCTAGGGGGTGGAGAAAAGGAGCAGACCAGAGCTACTAGAATGAAATGCAAAACAAAGCATCCATAAAGGATATTTTAAGTTTGTAGTGGAATGAAATGAGTCATTATCTATTCGTATAACTTCATGCCTTCTGGATCTATATATGGATGTTCATGCTTGTTTTAATGGTGATTACAGAAGGCTGTGTTCATTCTCTGACATATAGGCTCCTGGCAGATGTTCAAACAATGGCATGATTGGGACTGGAGGAATTGCTACATCCCAAGCACAATGTCTCCTGCCATGCCAGATGTTCGTGTTAGGAGGTGTGATGTTGGGGTTGTAGCATAAAATCCCAATCAGGCCACCACAGAGCTGCCGCAGTCTTGATCCTGGAGATCCAGACACGGGAATGCCTCCAGTCCCAGACTTGTTTAGGTTCCAGACTTGTGGCTATTACAGTCAGTCTGACCATCAGCTGACTGTTGGTTCACAAACCCAGGCTGTTGGAGTGTGTCTGTCAATCAGATGATTGTCAGACTCAACCTGAGAGTTTGAAACTTGGGGCTGTTGGGGATGAGTTTGACAATTAGCTCATTGTTGGACTCTGCCCTGACAGTCCCTGGTCAGTTAGAGATCCTGGGCTACTGGTGCTGGGTTTGACAAGCAGTTGATTGTCAGCCCAATCCAGGGAAAGTCCAGCTGTACTTGTAGGTTTTAGAATGTCTTGGGGCACTGGGATCCTGGGATTGGGGAGTCTCTCCCCTATCCTTATTTCCTCTGCCCTGGGGTATCCAAAAAGCGTGGGTTCAGGCTGGTTTCCGGCAACCCAGCATTTTAAGTACCTTGTCCTGCAGCCCCCCATGGGGACTGCAGAATGAGGCACTAAAGGCTGCTGGGCTCGGGTTGCCAGGCTCCTAGGAGCCAGAGCCCCTCAGCTCCCCACTACCAGGGGACCCACTCTCCTGGCAGTTGATTGTTGGCATTGGGACCAGAGCTGTCCCAGTCCCAATGCTAACCCCTGTCCACATGCCAGTGCTGACAATCAGCTGTTTGTTGGTTGTCAACATCAGCATGAAGATGCTATACAGGTTATGGCACCATACAAACTAGCTAAAAATGTTGCACATTTTTGTGGCATAACTTTGTGGCTGGTTTGCAACTTTATGCCACCATAAATTGACTGCAGTGCTGCAAAATGTGTAGCATTGTTACTGCATATGGTGTGCTTAACACATTAATCCACTGTAACTGTAACGTGTGCCAGTGGCTGTAGAGAAGGCTATTATGGGTGTGAGGACGCATTCACCAGTGTTGTTTGTTTGGAAGTTTTATGAGCTTTCTGTAAAGTGTCCACTTAGGCCATTACTGTAATATCTTTTCAGATGTATCCCATTTCTGGTACTTTAGATAATTTAACTTATTAGGTGATGAAACATTAGCAATTAGTTCATTTAGGATCACTGAAGGCTATTAGTATGTTTTCAGGTTCCCTGTATAATTCCTTTCATAACACTGTATAAGCTATTTTTGCTTTTAAGGTACAAAAAAATTAAGTAAAATAAAATATTTATCTTGCTAATCAAAAGAATAATGGGTCAGAACAGAACTGCAATTGAACAAAAACTCTGTTTCTCACTACGGAATTAACATCAAAGAGAGGATTTTGTTAGCAGATTGCAGAACGTTCAAAATGTCTCCTTGTAACTAAAACCATGATTTTATAGAAGTATAGAACACTTCTGATATAGTTTTAGAAGTCTTCTTTACATTTGTCCCTGCTTTTTAAACATATACATTCAATACTAATAAGTATTTGAGAAATAATTGAGTTTAAATAGCATAGGTAGCTCTTCCATGTTAATGGTAGATTTTCATTTTTCCAATTTAGAAAACAACTGAGGAAAGAATTGGGTTGCAAATGTATTGTTGTGGCTTGCAGAATAACCTGGATTTCACATTAGTTGATGACCTCAGCTTGCTTTTCTGTTATTTCAACCAAAAAAGCTCTTTCATTTACATTAGTTTATGTGTTTATTTAATTTATATTATTAGATTAAAAATGTGTTGATAAGAGTTTGGAAACAGTAGCCAATCAGAATTCCATTCTTCTGCCTTAAATTCATAGATTTGCAACTTGTGAATAGGTTTGGGGGAATTCAGTAGAAAACCTGGAATCACACAGTCTTTCAGAGGGTTGCCCTGTTCATTGCCACAGAGTTATTCTTCCTTTCGTGTGAGATGGCATCTATTTTCCATAGTTCTATAAGGAAACGGGGCTGAAAACATACTGTATCTTAAAAACCACAATGAAACAACAAATATATAACCTTTTTATACACATCTTGGGCAGAACTCCCATGGTTCCTTTAACCAAGTAAGGGTGCATAAGCTAGCTTGTTTTTGCATTGTGCCAAAAGGAAAGAAAAAACAAAGAGAAAAAGATGAAAATGCTATTAAATGTTTTTAATAGATGTTTCTTAACAAACACTTTACTTCGAAGGAAAGACTTATTTTCTTATGATATTCTATTATTTTTCCCCTGTCCCTTCCTGTATTGTAACTTTATTTGCACAAGCTCTTGCTGACAGTTCAGTCTGACTGGTTTCTATCTCTGGTAGGTCAGCAAAACTGGAGCAGAGGGCTCTGTTCTTGATGAAGCTAAAAATATCAATAAGTCTTTGTCTGCTCTGGGCAATGTGATATCAGCCCTGGCAGAGGGAACTGTAAGTAATCCCCCCACACTTTTTTTTTCATTTGACAAATATGATTTTTATTTACCATGCACATAAAGGGTAATAGAAATATGATGATACTTCCATTTAAAAAGGAGAAAGTATTAGTTTTGGATTGTAAACTGATAACTGTGTTTTTATTTCTGCTAGAACCATAATTTAAAGAATTCACAGTCACTTCCAGTTGAACAGTTAGGATGTACAGTACATGTTGTACACTTAACCATATACCTATTGCTCCAAAATTATCAGGTCTTAAACTTTCTTGTGCATATTAAAAACAAAGGTGTTTGAAAACAATTATTTCGATCTTTTTATTTAGAAAACACATGTTCCATACCGAGACAGCAAAATGACTCGAATTCTTCAAGACTCTCTTGGTGGGAACTGCAGAACTACTATTGTTATCTGCTGTTCTCCTTCCATCTTCAATGAAGCTGAAACAAAGTCTACCCTAATGTTTGGACAAAGGTGAGTCTACCCAAGATTGGACTGAAAAGTGACTGACTTGGAATCAAGTGAATATGGTTTTCTAAAAACAGTGGTAAGAGAAATTAGCTTGTACTGAAATTTGATACATAAGGATAAATTATATCATTGGTCCTTATGGTATTTGAAAAAAAATAATTTAATGTTGGCAGGCAGCTGAACTGGTCCAGAGTTCAGGCATTATTTTTGCAGCTGAAAGTACTTGCATCACAATGTTGTGGGAATGTAACAGTGCTGAATAATATTTTTCCCAGCTGGCTTAGTAGCTGGGTTTTGATTTGGCTTCATCTGAGGTAGCACTGGAGCCTGCTTTTGAAACTTTTACCACTGAGTTGTCCTTTCAGAGGCATTTTGATTGGTATGACCTATATAGGAGTCCACTTAGAAAGGAATACAATATGGATTTGTGTGTAAAGCTGATCATTGTTGTTGCTTACTGGAAATGTTATATATGTACATCTTAACTTGGAAAAGAACTCACAAGAAAAGGCAAGGATGAAGTAAACTTGCTCAGAATAAAAATCTTTGACTGATCCAAAAGAAATGCTCCTGTGGAATTAGTGCAGGCAGTCTGTAGATAGGTGATTCTTAAATTACTTCTTTTATTATAATCAGTGTAAGCTTGGATACTTTTTTGGAAATTGTTTACTTTTTTTTAATATATGACTTGATAAAAAAAACACATTGTGCTAATAATTTGTGATTGCTCTTTGAAATATAAGTCACCATAACCATTTGTATAGCACTGTAGAATTTTTTCTCTGTCTGAAATTGAGTTGTGCTTCCCGATATGCACAGTTTGTATTGAAACCCATCCTTTGCAAAGAACAGTTTACATAGAAATGTATAAGATTGCGGCAAGTTTTTACCCAGCAATCCTTTACTCATTAAGGCCCCATTCTAGCCTAAATTAAAGTTTTGCTCTTGGCTTCGGTGAGAAAAGATAGACCATATAATTCTTAATTACTGTTCTGTCTGTAAACAGAAGGGGACATAAAAAAGTGCAATATGGATCTTGTTACAAAAGGAACAAGAAAGGCTCAGAAGGACACAGGCTTCTGTTGGGTTTCAGCTTTTGAGGAATTAATAGCTGGAGCCAAGGTAGGCATAGCTGTTCTGGAGTATTGTCTCCTTGTGGCCCAATTGATGCTTCTAACTTACCTTTCGTGTCTGCTAGGATCTGGAGATCTGAACTAAATGCGGCCAAATAGGCAGCAATGGGGAAAGCATGATCTCCTTTGAGTACTGCTGGTTTAGGGCTCCTTCCTCAGTCCCACAAATTGGTCACCCAGAAAAATCTGCCCTAGGAAAGCTTACGTGGGCTCCTCGTATGGTTTTTTGCTGCAAGAAGGGAATACTTGGCCCAAGATAAAGTTATTACAGGGGGGAGCTGTCATTGACATGATCAGACTAAGTTATGATGGCTTGTGTTTCAATGCAAACACAAATAAACAAGCAAGAAAACCTTCTCTTTCAAAAATGCATTTCTTGGAGGGATGTGCTTAAGAGTCCTTAATGATATAATGATTACCAGGAATCCTGGTTTTCTCTGGTTAAAAAACTGGCAAATTCCGTGATACCCCCTCAAATCTGCAATTAAAATGAAACACCACTAATAAAATAAAAGCTGAACTCTGTCTGTCTGTCTGTCTGTCTGTAACACTTTATTTTTGCTCTGATTGGCTGACTGAAACAGCCAATCAGAGTGCGAATACAGTGTTGGGGCAGGAGGTGGTGGCATGGCAAAGCACTGCCATTATGGCGGGGACACGGAATGGAGCAGGGGTGGACGAGACTAGCGGTGCTGGCCTTGTCCCGCCCTGCCCTGCTCCCTGCAGGTGGCAATGATGGAGCATGGCG
>NW_005842691.1:315202-330395 GCF_000455745.1 Alligator sinensis
CACCACCATGGCGGGCTGGCTTCTCCTCACCCTCAGGCCTGGTTCTCCCCCACACCCCCCACATTGGGCCCAGGCCCACTCCTCCCCTCCTCCCGCTGCTGTGGCCCTGTCCCCCTGGCCCTGTCGGTGCCCCTCACCAGCCCCAGCCCCTTGGGCCCTGTGGGTGGGGTGGGTGCAGGCTGCCTGCTGTAGGCTCTGGCAGGGGGTGGGGCCAACACCCCACCACTGCATGCATTCCTGGGAGGGCAGGGGCCCGTGCCTCCTAGATCTGTGGGCAGTGGGCTTCCCCTTCCCGCTGCTGTGGCCCTGTCCCCCTGGCCCTGTCGGTGCCCCTCACCAGCCCCAGCCCCTTGGGCCCTGTGGGTGGGGTGGGTGCAGGCTGCCTGCTGTAGGCTCTGGCAGGGGGTGGGGCCAACACCCCACCACTGCATGCATTCCTGGGAGGGCAGGGGCCCGTGCCTCCTAGATCTGTGGGCAGTGGGCTTCCCCTCCCTCCTACCCTCATGCTGGGGCCTCCGCAGCCCAGTGGCCGGGACCCGGCAGGGCAGAGCAGGGCTGGGAAGCCCTTTACCACTACAAGCTCTATGCTGCCCTGGCAATGTGCTCCCTACCTGCCCTGCAGCAGCGAGGGGCACAATCCTGTGCTGCTGCCCCTGCCTCGCCAGGGTGACATGGGGCTTGGAGTGGAAAGGAGCTTCCCTGCCAGGTCCCACCCACTGGGCTGCAGAGGCCTGGGGGCGGGGAGGGCAGCACAGGGGGAGCCTGACCCCACAGCGAGCAGCCTGCACCCGCCCTGCCCCCACCCCATGCACAGGTCTGGGGGGGCATGGTTCCTCCCTGCCCTTCCTTCTCCGCTCCCCCAGGTGAGTGCACGCAGCAGTGGGGAGCCTGCCTCCCCCCTCGCCCCCAGCTCTCTGGACAAGCCACCCACAACCCCAGCACACTCTCCGCCAGGGCCCTGTGGCCACACATTCTGACCCCAGGCTCCAAGCCCCACGCACTGCCTGGCTGGGCAGCAGCCCCAACCCTGCCCAAATCCCTCTCTCTCTATAGGGGGCCTCAATCCCCACTCCCCCCTGCCAGACTTACTTGCAGGAGCTGCTCTCCAGGCTGTCTGGTGGCCAGCACGTGGCACTCCTTGCCTGACTGCCTTCCTCCTGTGCCCTCCACCCCTTGCAGGCTGGAACTCTGCCAGTCTGCAGAGAGCTCTTTCAAAAGTGCAAAATCTTCATGTTTCTCTGTTAAAATGATAAATCCACATTTTCTCTGTTTTTCTGTGGGAAACGGATAACCAGGTCCCTGATGATTACTCAGTAGTGATGTTAACTGGGGATGTTAGGTTGCAATAATTATAAATAGTTTGTTATGTAATGCGTCTGTGTTGGCTTAGACTGGCTTGTACACTGTTGTTGCTAGAGGGACAAAAAGTTACTGATAGACATTACTATGGCTTCACAATGCTTCATAATTGTTATTTGAGTTTTTATTTGATAATTTTGTTTAATGTTTGTTTACATTGTCTTATAACAAAATGATTGAATAAAGCAGGAATTGCACATCCCTAGCTTTTTTCCTGGTTAAGGTCCCAATTCAGTAAAGCAACTAAATATACAAGCTTAATTTTAATCATGTGAAATGTGCTTTGCAGATTTTGGCCTGCACAAGGTTACACAGAGCTATTTTTCTAACATCCTATGATCCTATGAACATGCATTGCATCTTTCTAACAATATTGGATGCTTGCACATACATTGAAAGGATATATGTATGCAGGCTGTGCAGAATTCATAATATTCAAGTTTTCATTTCTTGGCTTCATATCTCGTTTTGTAGTAATTAACAAGAATGGACCTTATGTGCGGAAGACAGATCTGTTTAGAAACTGTTAGACTCAGCTCAACTTGACTAACAAGAGCCATGATTGATGCTGAATAAAGAAAGTAGTGCGGTGAATTAATTTCATTCTATGTCGCCCATAAAACTATAAATAACAAATTATGTTGTAAAAAAATGTAAAATACTTTTCGAAGAAGCAGAGAGCAGTTTTATTTCAGTGCTTTTCTAAAATCATACAACACATTTCTTACTGAGGACAAGGATACCAGCTGAGGGAACTGGGAGTAGAGCTAGACACTCTTTGGCAACTTAAAATAGATCATTCGGGATTATGCCAAACAGGAACAGCGCAGAGCAGTGAACTGTAAAGAATAAAATACAAATGAGAGGTTAGCTGTGGTGCTGAGTTATATTAGATCCATGAAAGAGAGCAACACATACTCTGCATGTGGTACTAGTCTCTAAGGCTTTGTAGAAAAGAATGAATATTGATATCTACAGAAAAAAATTCTCCTTCTGGCCCCCTGCCTGACTAAAGAATACAGATTTGACAGTTGGCTTAAAGAAGACACTTTTGGGTGCAAGTCTTTTTACTTCCAACATAGCTATGTGCCACAGGGGCAAGGGAAAGCATTTTAAATATTAAAGGAAAGGTATTGAACATTTGTGGCTTGTGGATCATTATTGTTTTCAGTAGTTCTTCTGCTTCCCCACATTTAAAGCACTTATTTTAAATGACAGCATTTTCCAGGACTGAAAATTATCTCCTGAGAGCCGTTTTACAGCGCTGGGGAGTATGCAAGTGCTTCACTGGCTTTGACGTTACTCTGTATCCCCTACCCTGTTCATGTTGCATTTTTACTAACGTAAAACAGTTTCCACCATGTGCTTCACCAAATATTAGTAACTATTTTAGCGGTTCTTTTTTCTTCTTCCTTCCCGCCCCCCAGTGCAATCACAGGAATGGACATTTTGAACCAGGCTTTAAAGACTAACATGAGATGGTGCTCAAAGATGCTAGCATTTGAGTGTTCACATACCCTCTTAAGAAGGGAGTGGGGCTTATATTCTTTGGCAAAAATGCAAAATATAAAACTACTGCATTGCACAGGTAGTAAAACCTACTGTGAGAACAGTTGGGGCATTTTCTGGGATGTGGAGAAGGAGCAATGCTGTTCCTGATATAATGTGAAATGGCACTTCAGGCCTTTTTGTTATTAGCTGTTTTTGGAAAGTTCTAAAATGACTTAATGGAACCGTGAAGTGTTTTTACAATAATTAAGATAAAGGTTTTTCCAGATGATAATTAGCCTGCATCTCCAGGGCAAGTAATTGAAAATAAGTTGTTTCAGGGAAGGTATTTTTGTATTGGCGATTCTGAATATGTTCTCTTGTAACAAGAAACGGTCTTGTAGATATTAGTTTACTGGTGCTGCATATATTTAGTATTCTTTGATTTTAAAGCTCTCAATCTAGTAATATGTCTGTCCTGCATTCATTCATGTCAGTGTTTGAGCATTTAAAGGACAGAGACTGTTTACGTTTTCTTAACTCTATTTTTAAAATGTAGATATGGAAAAGCAGATGCCTTGCTAATTGTCTTGCATGTATGTGGTCTGTTGGGTTAAACCAAATTGTCAAAATAAATCAGTTTCATTCAGTTTGTTCATATGTCTAAAAGGGTTTTACTGGTTTCCTTCTCTGTCAGCAGTCGGGTATGTGGTCTTGTGTTTATAAGTGTGTACATGTTGTAAAGCCACAGGGGGCCTTTGAATGTTGTGTATCAACAGTTTAAACATTATTGCTAGCAATGGCCTGTGTCTCTTCTGAGTCACATCAGCCAATGAGCATGTCAGATTTTATAAGCTCAGCAGTTGTGGACCTGGTCAGTTATGGGATAGGAGATGTCAAAGGAAAAAACAATGTGCTCCATGCAGTTGCACTGGCGTTCTTAGGATGCAGAAGTCTGTCACTTCTGAGACAATACCACATCCTGGGTTTCGAGGCTGGCATGCTACTGAAAGAACTGTAAAGTTGCTGTTCTCTTTGGAGTAGCTTTGTTCACTTCAGATTCGTTCTCTGGAAAGAACAGGTGCTTCCTTTGGTATCTCAACCACATTGTAATTTGCTTAATTTACATTTTGACCACTTTAAATTCCCTCTGCAAATTCAGATGGAAACAGTGTTGTTGTACAATGCAGGATTGCTTTTTACTGTCAAAATGAACTATGAGCTCAGAATAAGATTCTCCTCTTGTAAATGGCCTAGGCAGAATCAGGGTTTGCTTTTTTCCCCCCTTAATTTTATATTATGTTAGTTAAAATTAATGTTTAAGGCAAAATTTTTGTGTTGAATGACCCCCACAGTCTGATCAGAGGTTCAGGTTGGCATATAAATTGATTTAAGTCCAAATTTCAGCTGTTCTAGTCAATGTATTTTAACTAAAACATTAAGTACAAAGACGGTCTTTCTTCATGATTCGGTATTATTATTAGAAATACAACTTCTTTTCATTGACAGAATTTAATTAAAAAAGGTTACAAACCTGGCCAGGACACTGTCTTGCATGTTCCAGGCCAGGAGAGCCTGGAAACTGAGGAATGTAGCTGAGGTGCGCTGAATGGCTGCTTAGCTGAGCAGTTCTGTTACTATAGTTTTTGTTTTTAATCAAAAAATGGCACTTTCATGAGCTTCCATCCTAATTATGGCTGTATTTTGTGATAACTGGTCCCTTTGGGGATTAGTTTTTAGTTTTTCCATATAAAAATTACCTTTCAACTTTCAGGGAGCAATGCTGTATAGTTTTTGAAAGAGGAGTATACATTGTGATTTTGTAATTTATGTTCTAATGTGCAGTGTAGTGTTTTAGGGTTTGCTTTTAAAAAAAATCTGAATCCTTATTGTATTGCATTCAGAGCAGTGTTGTAATGAAGTGATTTATGCCTTCCTTTAATTGCACAGAGCCAAGACTATTAAGAACACAGTGTCTGTGAATCTGGAGCTGACTGCTGAGGAGTGGAAGAAAAAATACGAGAAGGAAAAAGACAAAAACAAGGCCCTGAAAAATGTTATCCAGCATCTGGAAATGGAACTGAACAGGTGGAGGAATGGTAAGAAACAAGGAAGTAGAGTGAATTTAGATGTTTCATAACTTAATCACAGAACAAACATTCCTACATGTTTTAATGGCACAAATACAACAATTTCAGCTATAATTTTGAATGGCAAAAAGACGACTTTTGACTTGATAATACATTTTCTTCATTTCATATCCCTAGATAAGACAAAATCAGATTATTATGGAATATAAGGTGCACTAATACCATTTTGGTATGTACCCTGTGGAAGCCTGGGTTTGAGTCATGGTAACTGAAAATTAGTTGTAGTACTCTAGATCACAGAGTACTGAAGGTTACATAGCTTGCCATGAAGAGAGTTTTGTTCCAGCGTACCGGTATTGGAAAAGGAAGCAATAAATCCGGTTAAAAAGTGACAGTTGTTTAAAGATGTTAGCATGGCATCTGTACAGATTGTACTAGTCTCTAAACTGTACTAAAGACTTGCGTAATTTCATGAGCATAGAATTTGCTCTGCTTGTCTGTGGAAATGCATGAAAACTCATGTTTGTGAGTTGGGGGACATAGATGCGTGTAAAAGAGAACAAGGGCTTTAGGTTGTAGCTGTGTTGGTCTAAGGACATAGGAAGACAAGATTCCTTGGGTGAATTTGGTATCTTTTATTAGACCAACCCAAATAGTTGGAGAAAAGTTATTAAGCAAGCTTTCGGGTTCAAAAACTCTTCGTCAGGCTAAGGAAGTTTCAGCAGTTGGTGTGTGCTCTTCCTGGATGGAAAGAGAACAATGCTTTTGTGTTCCTCGGTGTTCTGGCTTATTTTGATCGGTGTTCCCACTCTCTGAACCACTATGCTACAATGGAATAATAATTCCTTTTCAAAAAGTAATTTTAGTTCACAGAATAGATTATTCTAATGGCCTTTTTTGTTTTAAGATCACTCAGTTCTCTTGTACATGCTTGCTGCATGCAGGTGCCTTTTGTACAGCAGCAACAATATCTTACTCTTACGCCTAGGCCAGTTTTGAAGGTTGCTGTGCTTTGTAAGAGACCAGTCTCCTGATGTGGGAAATGGCATTTTTGGCACAGTGTAGCAGGCAGGGTTATATGAACCACTTAACTGAATTAACTCACTGAAAATGAAAACAATTTCCGGTAACTTTGCCATGGTGTAAGTGATCAATCATAACTACAATTATGTGATCTCTTCTCTGTTACTCCATAATGAACAGGAAATTATGTTGTCATTGTTTGCCACTATCAGCCAGATACAGACATTACACTTTTACTGGTATAAGTAATCGAAAACCGGTCTACACCCATAACAGAACAGAAGTTTGGTATTACATAGGTTGATTTAAAAATAGTAAAACCCAGTCTAAGATTTGCCCTGCCCATCAAAGGGTGAATGTGTGGTCTGTTCACTACCAATCTAAACTACGCTACTTACAGAAAACCACGCAACTTAGATGGAGTCCATCTCAGGCTTTTTGAATGTCTGTACCTAACCTTTGTGTTCAACTGGAATATTACATTCATGCAATTGTGTGTCAGTTATATGGTAAACTGGTATATGGTACAAAGTGTGAAATTTGTAGATAAAAAACTAATTATAAGACCATTTTTTCCTTTAAGACTCCTAGTGGAGTTTTCACTGCTGCTTATTACAAAGTAGTTAAAGGAGCATAGTAACAATTCTTAAAACTATTCTATTACCTTTTTTCCCAGTTAAATTGATATAAATGTAGAAGAATTACATTGAAGTCAGCAAGTTCTCTGGCTTTACATTTGTGTAGCTGAAGGCAGAATTTGATCTCTAAAATTCCCATAAAAGTTGTATTTTTTGACTACATCAGAAACATCTAGAATTAAAAAAATGTGCACAACAAACTTTGGAACTAAATCAGTTTATTGTAGCTAGTTGCATTGAAAGCAGTGTATATTACCTTTCATGAGTACTAAAATCACATGAGATCTGGGAAAAGGAAAGCAGACAGAATACCCATAAAGTGATTTTTTTTTTATTAACTTATCAGTTTCTGTCATTTAAAAGATCACTCTCTTTCAGCCATGGGTTTCTGCTCTTTAGTGCCTCCAGAATTGCTGCATATTTTCTACGTGTGAGTTTAGCAGGAAAAGAGGCAGTCCATTAGTACTGCCATTAGAAACTGTCGCCTGATCTGAAGATTCACCACCTGCCTGCCCTCCTGTGGCTTTTAGATGGAATTTCTGTGGAGAGCTGCAAATAACCCTGTTCAGAGTACCATAAAGAACAAAATTGCAGCTGTGGCTGTATGGTTTAATTCATGAAACTGGGTAGACAGAGGGGGGGAGGGAAAGAAGGTACCTTGGTAGGTGGCTTTTGTGATGGAAATGTTAATGAGTAGGTGCCAATTTAAAGGCTTTCATCTACTCACAATTTTGACATTGTAATGGATGGTGCTTGTTTTTCATTAAAGAGAAAAAAGTTGAATCAAGTATGTAAAGGAAAGGGAAGTACTAAAGGATTATAGACAAGGGTCATTTAAAAAAAGAAGTGTGTGTCATTTGAGTCCAGTGCTAGCATCTAAATGTTAATTATATGCTACATGAGCAAACACTGAACATAGAAGGTAAATAAATGCAAGCCAGTGATTTGGCATGAGGGATGCAAGTCAAAAGATAGATGTCTTACCCACTTAATAACTCTGGTTTTAAATACACATACAATTTTCAGTGGGCTCATTAAGAGGGCAACCCTTTTTGTCTTTAATGAAAGCAGAAAAAATAAAATCTTTATCATTTTCAAATGTTCCTCTTCCCTCCTTCTCTTTAGAGCCGTCTTCCTTATTAGTTACCTAGCAATAGCTTTCTGTGGCCTTCTCTGGAGACTCAGGCCACTTCAGTGCAGGGAATATTTCTCCATTAGTGCTTTGGAATTGCCATGGAGACGGTTTGCCTGATGTTGGTCTTCTGTAGTGCTGGGAATTTATAATCCCCTCATGTGCCTGTATGCTTGATTCTGTGTTTACTAAATGTCACTTTCTAAACGCCTTTTCCATCCTAGAAAGATGGGAGTGTTTTTAGAATAAGGCACATGGATACACTGCTGTTGGCTGAGTAAACACTGTTTGTAACATACTGTCGTATTTTTTTCATCTAACAATATGCCCCTTTTTCTGTTTCATTTGTCTTTCCCAGTTACAGTTTATTTGCATTTAAATATATATTATTGATTATTTGATGATTTGAATAGCATTGATTGGTGGAAGGCAGAAACAAAGATGTGATCCCAGTTCCCACTGAAATCATTGGATTAGGCACATACATATCCTGTGTATTAAGATTGAAAGGATATTCTCATAAAACTTCGGACAAAAATTTAGCCTTTTCTTCATATAGCAACCTGAAAGGAAACATTTCTGATATTTAAAAAAAATTGAAACTTCTTTTTGCAAATGTGTTTCTTGTTGTAGCAAGACACTGCCTGAGAGGCAGCTTCCAGGGCATGCAGGGGCTGATTGCAGGCTTACCTGATAGGAGAGGGCCAGGCTGGAGCTAGATCAGCCCAATGCCTGAGTCCATGAGCCTGGATAGAGGATTTCTCTGCAGGAGGACTCCTGATCGGCCTAAGAAGGTCGGGGATGTAGAAAGACTCTGCAAACCCGGGAACTAGAGAATATTTCCTGGGACAGAGAAGAAAGGGTTTATTCAGGCAAGGGGCCTTTGTTTTACGTTGATAATGTTTTTTGAGTTGCAAGCCTTGAGCCCCACTGAAGAGAGGGCTCAAAGCCTACAGAGAATTCCCCTAGCTCAGAGAAGGGGCTGAGTGGGGACAGAGAGCAATGGGATCATGCCAACCAGCCCAGAGAAGGGAACTGAGCAGGGCACAGAGGGTTCCCCAGCCCAAAGGATAGTCAGAAAAGGGAGCAGAGCTAGAGGAGGGCCGAGTAGGCCCAAAGGGTTCCCCAAACCAGAGAGTGACTGTGGGAGGGACTAGGGGCCTGAGGACCCAGAGATAGAGGGCAGAGAGGGACTCAGAGGGTCTGAGAGTCCTTAAAGGGCTAAGGAAAGCAAACAGCGGACATGAATAATACCTGCAAGGCTTGTGTTGTGGTGTAGGGGAGGGATGGAGCCACACAATTTGCCCTTTACTGCCAGGCTGAGAGGGCCTGTTTCACTGATTAAGACTAGTGAGGCCCATGAGGGACCTGCTGAGGAGTTGATTGGACTCAGGCTCTCTGTGTAAGGCCCATGGGCAGCCTCCCTTAACTGCAATAACAATAAGGTGTGGCAGATGAACAGCCACCAGGTAGGAGTCATACAGCCACCAGGGGCTTCATGGCCTCCTTTGTGGCTCGAATCTGCTATACTTCTGTAGGATTCTCATACATAGTGCTTCAGTTTTGGAAACAAAGGGTATGTCTACACATTGCCTTATGTCACTATAGCAATGCAGTACATTGCTATACAACATGCTATGGTGACATAGCGATCATGTGAGTCTACATGTGAACAGCAGCTACTTTGCCGTAGCGGCATGCTCCCCTGTTTTAGTGTGCCACTGTGGCGAAGTAGCAGCTGAAACTAAACCATGCACCACATGCATGGTACAGTATGGGCAGTTACTGCGCAAAAGGAAGAACTAAAGTACAGTGCAGTAACAATGTCTCTGTAGGGTGACGTGTAGACATGCCCAAACATACTGTTCTAGTGCCCAAAAGCTAGGCAGATTCTAATGTTCCTTATTGTTCTGAATGAAATACAAAAGCTAAGCTAGTGACAGAAATGGTGAAAAATGTGTTAGATTTAGTAATATTTTGGCATTAATCATCTCATGGGTCTCAATAAGTTAGACAAAGACTATTTTTAAGATGTTTTATGCTGATAATTTTGAATAGCGAATGTTTCTGTACACAATTGCCAGGAGCAGTTGCTAGTTAACATTTATTTTCTGGAACCAAATATTTTTGTGTTCATATAAATGTGGTTGTTCCCTAGATGGAATTTTAGTTACACCCCAAGCAATATGTATGGCATTTAGCAATGACAGGAGTATTCCCATCAGGTTTTAATGAATTTAGATTCAGCTTTTAGTGTAAAATCTTTCCCTTTCTCTCTTCTCTTATTTTAAAAAATATTTTGAAGGAAAAAGTATAAGAAGAACATCCTGTCTCCCAAGTACTGGGAGTATACAGCTGATCTCAGTTACTTAATGTTGGTACTCAAAGGTACAATTGAATATTGTTGTTTTTTCTTTATATGTGTCTTTATATCTTCTGAATCAGGAGTGGGCCAGATGAGTGGTGTGAGGCCAGTCTGCAGGCCCTATCCAACCCATGGACCTCCTCCCGCCTCCCTCTCCCCTAGCATACCTGATCTGGCAGCTGCTCCAGCCCTTCTGGGACTTGTGCTGTGTGTGGTGCAGATCCTGGAGTAGCTGGAGCAAGTGGTGCATGTGGTGCAGTCTGGCTGGAGTGGAAGCCACATTGCATGTGGTGGTCACCCTGACAGCTCCATCCCTGACAGGATGGTGTTGCATGTGATGCTCACTCCAAGTAGTTTGGGATCTGTGCTTCCCATGGCACCTGCAAGCGGTGCCTGCAGTGGAGGTCCAAGATTGGCTGTAGTGGGCTCTGTGTGCAGTGCATGTCCCAGAGTGGGTGCTGCCTATGGCGTAGTCTGGCTGGTGTGGCCACATCTGCAGCACTGCTGCTGCTCTGGCTGGACTGTGCTGCATGTGACGCCTCTTATGGCCATTCCAGGATCCACACCACACACAGCAGGGGTCCCAACATGACCGGAGCAGCCTGTGGATCAGGTATGCTGGGGGAGTGGGAGGGGAAAGGGCCTGTGGACTGTGTGTGGCCCATGAAATGCCCTGGGCATATGCCATGTCCTGTGTGGGTCTAATCAGACCCAGGTGCAGCACTGGGGACTGGATGGTGGGGCTTCATGGGCTGGATATAGCCCATTGGCCATGTGTTTGACACCCCTATTCTAAGTCCTATATATCTTGTGTATCTTCCTAATGATGGTGGGAGGGAGAGGACAGTATTTGTCTGTGTGTTACATATATAATGCTTTATGGACTCTAAACTGAGGGTCTGTTTTTCATATTTACCCCACTGTAAGCCCATGGAGCAATTCTAGTATAAAATGGATATGGGAGAAAAGAAAAAAACAGCAGATCCTTGTAAGTGTAATTTGTGAGATATCGAGGCTGTTCTGTGCTGTTCTGGCTGTATAAAGTAGCACTGAAACCACTTCATTTGGTTGACATAAGAGGGGAATCCATAGAGGATGTGTGTCTGCATGTGAGAAAGAGAGTGAGAGATTCCATTTTGTGGCATTAGCCACCCTCCCTATTTCTGTTGGCTTAGCAGTATGCTATTATCCCTGAATATAGGAGGTCTAAAAGCCTGAACCTGTTACCTTTAGTCTGCTTTGAGTTGTGCCATTGTCTGGGCCATCCTAGATCAAAACACTGCAAAAGGCACTTATTCCTCTGCACACTAGGTGTTGCTCAGCCACAGCTGATGACCTGGCCTATAGTCCAGTCCTTGTTTTTAAACTGATACTACTTCCTGGGTTCTAATAGTGATGACACTAACCATTTCTTCTGTGGGTTCAAAGGAGAAGCTGTGCCAGAGGATGAACAGATCAGTGCTAAAGACCAGAAGAATCTGGAGCCATGCGATAACACACCTATCATTGATAACATTGCACCTGTTGTTGCTGGCATCTCCACTGAGGAAAAGAGGAAATATGATGAGGAGATTGCCAGTCTCTACAGACAGCTGGATGATAAGGTCAGAAAATTGCTTCTTTGAGTCTGCTCTTTATATGTAAATCCTGAGTGCAGAGTAGAGGCATTTGTTATCAGCATTTCAGCTGTGGTGTGACTAACTGCATGGCACAGTAATAGTCTTGGACTTTGAGTTTTCTGTTCCTGGTGAGTCATCTTGAAAGCACTGGGCTCATCTGACATTTAAAGTTTCATATTTAATACGCACTAGCAGTCACAAATATTAGCTGGTCAGTTTTTATGTTGGGAGAAGTTTTGCATGAGAATCATGTAGCTGGAATTATTTAAAATGCCTGCTTTGGGTAGTAAGTAGAGTGCTTCTGGTACAGGGTTTATATGCTGGTCACAGATTCTGTGATTTCTGTATTTTTGTCTTTAGTGCCATCACTTTTTCTGTGTGGATGAGGAACCTTTCAGGATTCAAAGTAACACCTCCTCTTACAGATTGGTCTGGTTCCCCTGGCTGCAGCCACTTAACAACTTGCACCTTCTGCTCATAGGTTCATAGATTGTAGAGTCGGAAGGGACCACAATGGATCATCGTGTCCGACCCCCTGCCCCTGGCAGGAAAGAGGACCGAGGTCAGATGACCCCAGCCAGGTGACTATCTAGCTGCCTCTTGAAGACCTCCAAGCTAGGTGATAGCACCATCTCTCTTGGAAGCCCATTCCAGATCCTGGCCACCCTTACTGTGAAAAATTTCTTCCTAATATCTAACCTAAATCCCCTCTCAACTAGTTTACACCCGTTATTCCTAGTCACTCCCTGGGGCGCCTTAGTAAACAGTGCTTCCCCTATTCCTCGTTGATCTCCCCTATTAAATTTATAGGCGCCCACAAGATCTCCCCTCAGCCGTCTCTTGTGAAGGCTGAAGAGATTCAGCTCTCTCAACCTCCCCCCGTAGGGTCTATCATGAAGGCCACTAATCATGCGAGTGGCCCTCCTCTGGACCCTCTCCAGATTCTCCATGTCCCTCTTGAAGTGTGGCGCCCAAAACTGGACACAGTACTCCAACTGTGGCCTGACCAGTGCCGCATAGAGGGGGAGCATCACCTCCTTTGATCTATTAGTCATGCACCTGCTAATTCACACCAAAGTGCAATTGGCTTTGTTGATGGCCTCATTACACTGCTGGCTCATGTTCATCTTGGAGTCAATTATGACTCCAAGATCCCTCTCTGCCTCTGAGCTGCTGAGAAGGACACTCCCCAACCTATAGTTGTGCTGGGGGTTCCTCCTTCCCAGGTGGAGTACCTTACATTTATCTTTATTAAATTGCATCCTATTTCTCTCTGCCCATTAATCCAACCTGTCCAGGTCAGCCTGAATCTGCTCCCTGCCGTCCGGTGTACTAACTTTGCCCCATAACTTGGTATCATCAGCAAACTTGGAGAGGGTGCTCTCCACACGCTCGTCTAAATTGCTGATGAAGATATTAAATAATATTGGGCCGTGGACCCCACTGCCCACCTCCCTCCATGCCGAGAAGGAACCATCCGCCACCACTCTCTGGGTGTGGTCCCTAAGCCAGTTGGCCACCCACCTGACCATGTAGGCATCCACTCCGCAGTCTGCTAGCTTCCCAACCTCATTTTAAGATTCAATGCAATTCTCATTGGACATGTCTACATGAGATGCTTACTGCGCAGTCATTTAGTACGTGTGTATAGGGATGCACCAATAAAGATTTTTTGGGCCGATACTGATGGCTGATTATTAATGAGCCATGTTGGCCAATACCAATTCAATTGCCAATATGCAACCTGGCAGCTTGAAGAACAGTGTCAGGCTGGTAAGTTTGGTGGGGGGCGGTGCAGATTGAGGCCCCCTCAGTGAGAGAGGGAATGGGATAGGGGCAGGTGCCGCATAGCTGGGGTGGGAGGTAGGATAGAGCCATAAGCGGCTTGTTGGGGGGCTCAGGATGTATCGAGGCATCTCTATGTGTATAAGCAAGTACTAAATGACTGCGCAGTAACCTGAGTTACTGTGCAGTAGGACTGATGAATGCCTTTTTTGTGACACTACTTAGTGTTGTGTCATGGTTTTTGCCATGTGACACTACTGTTCAGTAGTATCGGGCTACTGTGCAGTCAGCATCTCATGTAGACATGACCACTGTAATGGAAAGATTGCCATTAATTTTAGGGGCCTGCTCTAGTCCTTTTATGACTTGGTGAAGAGGTGAGAAATTTAAATCAGTCATCTGCCTTGCCATCTTAATGCAGTAAGGAAGGTTGCTACATGACAGGGTAAGAAACTGAGATGTGATGAATGTTACATTAAAGTTTAATAAATCCAAGATTATCGTTCAAGTTTTCTGGAGCCCTTGTCTTATCTGTGTCACACTTCTAGAATGCATGCATCTTGGAGGACAGGAGTGTTTTTTATTGAAATTGCCATCACCACCATTATTGTCATTGGTACTTTATTGAGAGATGATAATAAAGTTCATTGAGCACTTTTCAGAATAAACAAATGTATTGGACTTGGACAACAATAGAAAATGCAGAAGGTATTCAGAAGGATTTGGTGACTGTAGTCAGTTTTGTTAGTGATGCCAAAAGATGAGAGGGTATTTCGGGTGTTTTGATAATTGCTTAAAAACGTTCCTAACCTAAAGATGTACTTTACTGGGGGCTTCTGAGATGCAAGGGAAATCATGTAAAAAATTTGCATTGCCTTGCTATCTGCTGATGGCTAAAAGTTCTTGGGCTCAGAAACGTATGAATGGTTCTATTGGTTTTGTAGTGAGAGAGAATATTAAAGCTTAAACCTATGCCTTCCACTATGCTCTTGTACAAGGTACAGCCAGATATACAACAGTGTTTTCATCTCAATCTTTTGGTGTATTCATAAAACATCCATTGAACACCTTGATAAATTGCAGCTTTGGATAACTGCATATTGGAGTTTTTACATCCTGATAACAAAAGGGTTCAACTATCTTTTCACCTCTTCCCCACATAAGGCTGCACAGAACTAATATTAATTATTTAAAGAACTAATTATAGATAGTCTTAGTCAGTTGTACAGTCTGAGACTTATTGCAGGAAGTATGGGAGAACACAATTCAATCAGCTATTCCAATTGTGTAGAATTAGAAGGTCAGCAGTTCTCCTAATATATACAATTTACTTTCATAGTTATGACTCCTGAGAATCTAGACTTTGCATGTACAGTAAATATGAAAGACTATTTTAATGTTGGCGATGAGTTCTGTGTACTGCTCTCTATCCAGCCTAGCCATCAGAATAGAAATGCACCAATATATTGGCATTTGGCTTTTTTGCCCAATGTAGCTGATAATGTCACCAATAAATGCTGCATGCATGTGTGCAGCCGCAGCATGCACACAGCCAGCAATGGAACCCAGCAGCTTGGAGAGCAGCATCTGGCCAGTAAGTCTGTGGAGGGGAAGGGGTGTGTGGTGGGGAGAGCAAATTGAGGCCCCCACAGTGAGGGACGGGGTGGGGCAGGGGCAGGCACTGCCTAGCCAGG